>NC_052025.1:20301192-20335774 GCF_015832195.1 Motacilla alba alba | reverse complement strand
AGGCCAGGTGAGGATGCGATGCCTGGGGCAGCACTGTGCCCAGACAGCCTGACATGTGCCATGACTGCCATGCCGAGGTCCCGGCCCAGCTCTGGCCCAGCGGAGGTGTGGGGGCAGCCTGGCCCTACCTTGCCCTGGCTGGTGGTGCAGTTGAAGCCCAGGTTCTTGGCCTCCAGGCTGCAGTCAAAGCCTTTGCGGTGCAGGATCAGTGCTGCCTCAGCTGATGGTAGTGAGTCATCCTGCAGGGAGCGGGAGCGTGAGGCACAGCGCTGGGGACAGCAGGGGCAAGACCCCCACCAGAGCCCCAGTGCCCCCGGGCCGCAGCTCACCTCTGCCTGCAGCGTCCGCAGGTTGAGGATGTGGAAGTCACAAGGAACGGTGGTGGCAAGGGGCACAAAGGAGCGCAGGGCTGGCAGGGCTGGCTTCTCCAGTGCCACGGGCATGACCAAGGCCTCAGCATTCTGGTGCACAGAGGTGATGTGGCTCAGCAGAGAGGGGAAGCTGATGGGGCGCTCATCCTGCACCTGCCAAGCAGCACATGGGTCAAGTGTGGGCCCAGGAAGGCAGGCACAGCCCGGGCAAGGCCCAGAGAACCTCCATTCCAGCAGTGCCTTGAGACCGGGCACTGCCAGCACAGAGCACACAGAGCTGCCCCTGCCCAGGCAGGTCCCCCCGCCCAGCATCCAAACAGGACCCCGGCTAGCTGATGGTCAGGCTACAGACCTGCTACAAGCCTGGCTAGACTAGTGGCTAGCAGCTAGTGCACAAGACAGGGAGAGACAGCAGGGCCAGGCTGGCCATTACCTCAGGGCTGCCAGTCCTGGTGCCAGGGAAGCTCAAGGCTTTAAACATGGAGACCAGTTTGGAAAAGAAGCCGGAGCTCTGGATGGGTGGCACAGCACACGCATAGAGGGCAGCGAGGGGATTGGACAAGAACACTGTGATTATGAGGGCAACGTGGCTCCACAGGGACAGACCCCACTGCACGTCCTGCTCTCCCCATGCCCCCTGCTCCAGGCCCATCCCTGCCCAGTGCCAGCACAATGGGACAAGAGGGGAGAGGACACCGCAGCCCATCACACATGGCGTTCTGCAAACGCCTCCACCCTGCTCCATCCCAAGGCAGGGCTGGGTCTCCTGTGCGGCCGCCTCTCAGCCAGCACCTTGTTGGCAGTGCTGCGGCGCTCCAGGAGCAGCCGGAAGCGGTTGCAGGTACGCTTGTTGTCCTTCAGCCCCTGGCCCAGGCCCCGGTTGTCATCCTGCATGAGGCGCCGGTCCAGGATCACCTCCAGCTGGCCTGTGGAGAGCAAGACCCTCCAGCCCAGGCTTTACCAGGCGCCAGCCACACCCCACAGCACAGAGCCCCCAGTGACAAGCAGGACCAGGGCACCCTGCCCAGCCTGCAGCACCCTCCTCCCCTGCTTCCCTTGGGGAGCACAGCCCTAGCTCCACAGCAGGTCCCCAAGACACAGAGCCCAGCTCACCGCTGTGGAGGCTGGAGACCCCCAGGGCCTGGGCTGTGAGCAGTGTCAGGCGGCTCTGCATGTCCTGGATGTAGGCCATGGCAGGCATCGGGTAGAAGTTGGCCTGCAGCGGCAGCTTCCGCTGGTACCTGCGGGGCTGGATCTGCCGAGGAACAGAAATCAGTGGCCAGAGGTGGATCCCACAGTGCCTGGTGCCAGAGCATCGTCCCCCTGCGGGCAGCTGCTGTCCCTCCCCAGCCTGCTGCATACCTGGAAACCATTAAGGTCTGTGAAGAAGGTGTCATCACTCTCAATGTCAGTGCTAAAGCGCAGGGCCAGCTCCTTGTTGATGTGGTCACGGATGTCCACCAGGCAGGAAACATCCAGGGACAGGCCCTCCACCCCTGCAGGTAGGCAGTGAGCCCCAAGGGCAGCACGGCCCAGTTCCCTGGGCCAGCGACACCTGGCACAGCCTCAAGACCTCACCTGGCACGTTGTACAGCCGCACCACGGTCTGGACATGCTGGTAGTAGCTGGCAACCTCTGAGAAGAGGGGTCCCTCCATCACCCGCACCAGCGGGGGGTCCTTGGGAGCATAGGGCTGGGGAGAGGGACAGCTGTGCTGACGCTGCTGCCTGAGGACAGTACTACGGGCACAGCTGTCAGCTGGCTTCCACAGGTGGACCCTGTACCTTGGCCTCGCCGTCAGGCAGGAAGAGATAGGCCCCACTTTTGTCCTTGGAGGTCCTGGTGCCGTAGACGAGAAATTCGCTGCTCACCCTGTGCCCCTGCTCCTCCCCGGCCGGGCGCAGGCTCTGCAGGTGTGTGCCGGCACGGCAGTAAGCGCGTGAAGCAGCGAGATGTAGCCCTCCCTCCTCCACCCCACGCCCCGTCACAGCCCTGCACTCACCTGCAGCAGGCCTGTGTGCCCCAAGAAGCAGGCCTGCAGGTGCTGGTTCTCCAGGCAGAAGTCATCAGCAGCAGCCGGGAAGATGTGCAGGGGCAGGGCCTCGGGCTTGTGCACGGGCACGTCCCGGCCATGCAGGTAGAGGCGCGTGGAGGACCTCGGCGTGGCGTGGCCATCCAAGGACTTGTGCAGCTGCAGCACACGCAGCCCCAGCGCAGGCAGGCGGGCCAGGACAGACACCTGCAGGCAGCATGGGGACCTGAGCCAGCCCCCACGTCTAGGGAACGACTGGGGGTCAGTGGGGCAAAGACCCTGCTCAGCACTGCGGGGCCTCTGCTGAGGAGGGACACGCACAGGCACCCGGGGGCTCGGCAGCTGCGGGATCTCGGAGTGCGGGGCAGGGACAGAGCGGGGCTGCCAGTGTGCCCTGGCAGCACACGGGACGGGAGGCTGGCACAGATGGGCTGTGGGTGTGGGGCACCCCATACCTGGTAGACATTGGGCACCACATCAGTGGCAGAGTTCCACACTGGACTGAGCTGGGAGGGCAGGGGCTGCCCCTCCTCGGAGAGCACACGCACGTGCGGGGTGTCCACCAGCACTGGCACCACGCTCAGGCGCTCCTGCTCCAGCGGGTTGAACACCACCAGGAACCTGTGGGAGGTAACACAGGGCTGGCATCCCAGCCTCACAGCACCCCAGATGTCCCATGCCCCACACTAACTACAGATCCACTGCACCTACCCACAGCTTCACAGGTACTCCCTCACTGCCTCCCCACAGTCCCATAAGTCCCCAGAGCAATGCAGGAGGCCCTACCGAGGTGAGGTGCCCAGTTTGACCACTGTCCTCTCTGGGAGAGAGTCCTGGCTGGAGCGTGTCTCATCCTGGGGAGGAGTAGTAAAGAGTTGGGGTGTGCCCAACGCCCCTGCCAGTTGGGCCCAAGCACATGGGCACAATCTGGGGCTCTCTTCATGGCCTCTGCAGCACAGAGTTGCTCCTGGGGGCATGGGGACAGTGTGCCAGCGTGCAGGGAGGCAGGGGCTGGTGCTACTGACCATGCCAAGGAACGGTGCAGCCGGGTCGTGGTGGTACGTGTCCTTGTCTCCCAGCACAAGGTAGTGCGCAGCGTTGATGATGACACGCTTGAGGTTGGTGAGGGATTGGAGCAGCCTAGGCAGAGGCAGAGTGAGCCACCCTCTAAATCTCCCTAGAAGAGGGAGGACCTCCCCACAGCATCCCCATAGCTAGCCATTCTCCTGGCCCTGAGCCCCCCAGCCCCTCTGAGACAGGCCCTGAGGCCACCCTGGCCCCCACACGCACCGGACTCCGTAGTCCACGGCCACGGCCTCCTTGGCAGTGCCGGCGATGGCATCGTGGTGCTGGAAGAGGCCCAGGTTGCGGCGGGCGTTGCTCAGCAGGGCGTAGTCAGAGAGCGGGTAGCGGCCGTCGGCACCGGCACGGCGGGCGTGGGCGAGCGCCAGGCTGTACAGGATCTCTGCCCCCCTGCGCAGGGACAGAGCCACTGAGGGTCCCTGCCCTGGTGCTACAATACTGCGGGGGCCGGCCTGGGAGGGGGGTGGCAAAGGGACACACTGCCCTGGGACTGGGTGAGGGTTTGGCACTCTGTGCACCAGCCCGGTGTGCTGGCAGCTGGCACAGACCGGGGGCTGTTGAGCTCCCAGATACTGCCTGGCCACCCCTCACCCGTGCCCCCCGCACACCTCCTGTGCCCCATGGACCAGCCCACTGCCCCTCACCGGAGGTGGGCCTCCAGCACCCGGTCCAGGCTCTTGTAGAACGGCCGGGAGGTGAAGTATCCTGTCCAGTAGTGATCCTCCCGGTCCGCATAGGAGAAGAAATCCCCAGTCAGAACTGGGAATCCGGGTGGCCTCATCCCCGGCACGATGCCCACCTTCTTGTACAGGGCATCAAAGTAGTCAGAGAGCGTGCCAAACTGTGCCTGCAACACAGCACGTGCAGCCCTGAGCCGGGGCTCCTGCAGTGGGGGCTCCTATCACCCCTCACAGGACTGTTCACCCCTCCAACTGTGCTCTGCCGTGGCCTCCTGCTGCCCCCAGCTCCACAGAGCTCTCCACGCATACCTGGACATGGAGGTCGGGCCGAGAGTTGAGAAAGTCAAAGATGCGCTGGTAGTTGAGGAACTGGGCATCCCACTCCTGTGGCTTGTCGTAGCGGAAGTCATCTCCCAGGGGCACCAGCAGCACCTTGCTGCGGTACAGCTTGGACTTCTTGCGGTACTGGTCCAGCAGCAGCTGGGCTCTGTGTGGGGGCCAGGGCATGAGGCTGGCCCCTGCTGGCCCACAAGGCTGGGAGTGGCGTGCCCCTGCCCCTGCTGCACTCACCGCTCTGCCACGTTGGCATCAGTGATGGCGCGGGGAGGCACCTTCCAGGGACAGTTGATCCGGCCTCCAGGCAAGCGCTTGAAGTCAAACTGGCAGCAGATCTTGGGGTCCGGGCCACAGGTGTGAGGCACATCGTAGCTGTAGAAGGGCATCATGTGGCAGAGGATGTCGGTGCTGGTGTCTGGGTCTGTGGGACCAAGGACAGGTGAGCACCAGCAATGGCTCTCCCTTGCCTGTCCCCGAGCAGGGGGGCCCAAAGACAGTGGTCCGACAGAGCAGTCTGACAGGGAGCTCAGAGGGCACAGCAGCCTCCCCCAGCATGTTGCTGGACTTGGGGGCAGGTGGAAAGTCACCCTGAGGCTGTCCCACAGGGCAGCAATAATGCCTCCCAGTGCTTGGCTCATCTGCACAGAAAAGCAGCTGGTAGCCATTCTCCGCTGCCACCTGCCCCACAGGGCCCCCTCTGCAGTCCCCTCCCGGCAGC
This sequence comes from Motacilla alba alba, assembly GCF_015832195.1. Classification (NCBI taxonomy): domain Eukaryota; kingdom Metazoa; phylum Chordata; class Aves; order Passeriformes; family Motacillidae; genus Motacilla; species Motacilla alba. The sequence continues at coordinate 20,330,554 of NC_052025.1, read as the reverse complement.
CCCTCACCCCACGCCTGTCTCCACATGAACTCCAGGTTCTGGGTGGCAGCAAAGTGCTTCTTGATGGCATAGTGCACGCGCTGGATGAGCATGGCCGTCAGGTTGGAGCGCTTCAGCAGGTAAGGCATGGTGGAGCTGTACCCGAAGGGGTCTACGGCCCAGCCCGACCGCGGCGTCACCCCTGGGGGCACAGAGACCTGTCAGCCCACGCTGGGCCAGCAGCACCTCCTGTGAGGAGGGTCCTGTCAGGACCTGGAGGCCTGCAGCGCGTTAGGCAGGCCCCAGCCACCATCTGCCTGGCTCTCACCAATGTTCTTCTCCAGCCACTGGTGCCCCTCGATCAGCTGGTCAATCATGGCGAAGTAGTGGGAATTAGCCTCATCAGGCATCACCCAGCCGCCCGTCACCATCTCCAGCTGCCCGTTGCCCACCAGCCTGTCAGGGGACACCCGAGATGTGACCAGAGCCCTGCATGAGCCATGTGTCCATTGCAGAGTCCCCCTGCCCTGAGCCGCCTACAGTCTACATGCAGCCCCCACAGCCACCACTGCCATTCCCCCCTTGTCATGCTGCCCCCACGCAGAGAGTCATCCCTCCACAGCTCAGTGCCAACCACAGCCCATTCCCCCTCCACTGTGTCCTCCATCCCCAATGCTCTCAGACAAGGGGGCCCTGTCTCACCACACAATCCTGCTCTCCAGGTCTCCTACCCTTCCAGGGGTGCCCAGGGCCTCGCACACAATTTCCCCAGCCCAATCAGCACAGGGAGGGGCCCAGGGCAAGAGCTGTCTCTCCCACCTCTCACTCCACAAGGCAGTGGCTCTGACATCCGACGGCACTGGGAGGCTGCTGGCAGTTTGAGGGCACCCCATGCTGAGCAGCGCAGGGCCCATGGCAGCCTTCCAATCCCTAGAGCCATTCCCTCACACACCCTATGCTCTCAGCCTGCCTGGGAGCGAGGTGGGCAGTGGGGGCAGGCGGGCAGCCCTACCTGCGCACAGCAGCCCGCTTCTGGGCACTGATGTTGTCCCACCACTTGGAGAAGAAGGAGATCTCAGACCAGATGAAGCGCCGGCGCGGGTCCTCCTGCATCTTCAGCACCATGCTGTTGAGGATGTGCTGCGTCTGGTCGTAGTAGTACTTGTCGAAAGTCTTGATCCAGCCTGGCAGCACAGGCGGGGGTCACCGTTGGGGGCCCAGGCCTCCCTGCCAGCACTGCAGCGCAGCAGGAGCTGGGCCAACCCCTGCCTCTCACCTGGGTCATTGTGGGAGTGCGGCACCACAAACACCTGCAGAGGCTCTGTGTCCCATTCGTTGGGCTCGTAGGTGATGTCGAAGCCCTGCTTCCAGACACCACCATCCTGGTTGTCAAACGGCAGCAGGGAGTACACAGCCAGCATCTGCGGGTAGGAGACAGTGCTGACAGCCCCGAAAGAGTGGAGCCCGGACTCCATGGATGCCCAGGTATGGACCCCTCATGTGCTGGCAGAACCACCAGACCCTCACCTGCAGGTCTGGGCTCTGTCCTTTGCCCCCCAGAGCAAACTGGCAATCTTGTGGGGACACAGAGAGGAAACTTGGGCGACTCTCAGGGGGGAGCACCCAAGAGCCATTCAGGGGGTGCTGGGGCAATGCCGGCTGCCCCTCTGCATGGGCTGTCAGCTCCAGCACCGAGTCCTTAATGTGGCTGATGATCTCATGGTTCTCCTCCAGCAGCTGCTCCAGCTGCTCGATCCGGTTCTGTAGCACCGAGATCTGGCTCTGGGGACACAGGGGGCACAGCGAGGGGCAGGAGGTCACCCACAGCTGTGGGGAGCCAGTCGTGACCCTGGCACCTTAATGCCCAGAGGCCAGGGCTGGCTCCCCATGAACTGCCCTGGCTGAATGTCCCTGCTTGCCATCCCAGGACCCCTCTCACTCACCCCAGACCTCCAAACTCACCCTGGGGAAGTTGCCCCCGCTCTGGTGTCGTGTGGGGTCATGCTGTACCCGGTCCAGCATCAAGTAGAGGGAGAAGACGGCCACGCAGAAGATGGCAGCTCCACACACTGTCACCTGCTTCTTCAGCTTCATCCCGAAGGGATGCAGGGACTCACCTGCGCCGGGACTGGGGGGGAGCCAGGTCGGACAGCGCAGCCCCTCACCGCGGCCTCCTGCCTCCTCCTCCGAGAGCCCTCACCGCGTCCTACTTGGCGTAATCCGGTGCTGGATATTTATATCTGCTGGTGGGGCCGGGGCCGCGGCCGGAGAGGCCTCGCGGCCCCGCAGGGCTGGGCAGCGCCCGGGCCCGCCGCGCTGAGGCCCCCGGCGCCGGCCCGGGCCGCGGAGGGACGGCAGAGGCCGGGCCAGCACCGCCGGGGTCACCGCCGCCACCCCGCCCGTGCCCCGGCGGCTCCGCAGCCCGGCCCAGGCCCTCGCAGCGCCCGCCGGGGCCCGCCGGGATGGGCCAGGCCAGGCCCCGCCTCGCGCTCCGCCCGCCGGGCCCGCGGGGCGGCGCCGCACCGGAACCGCACCGGCCCCGTGCCCGCCCCGCACCGGCCCCGCACCGGCACCGGCCCCGCACCGCACCGGCCCCGCACCGGCACCAGCCCCGCACCGCACCGGAACCGGCACCGCGCCGGAACCGGAACCGGCACCGACACCGGCACCGCACTGGAACCGGCACCGCACCGGAACCGGCACCGCACCGGCACCAGCACCGCACCGGCACCGCCACCGCACCGGCACCGCGCTGCCCGCAGCCCAGCCGAGCGGCCGCTGCCCTGCCCGGTGCGCCCCGTCCGGGTGTGCCCCATCCCAGTGCCCCATCCCAGTGCCCCATCCCAGTGCCCCATCCCGGTGCCCCATCCCGGTACCCTATGTGGTGTGCCCCATCCCAGTGTGCTCCATTCCGCTACCCTCTCCCGGTGTGTCCCATCCCGGTGTCCCATCCCGGTACCCTGTGTGGTGTGCCCCATCCCGGTGCCCCATCCCAGTACCCTGTCTTTGATCCCTGTCCCGTGCCCTGTCCCAGGGTCCCGTTCCAGCCCTCTGTCCCAGTGCCCTGTCTCAGTACCCCCCATGCCAGCTCCTGTCTAAGTACGCCCCATTCTGGTATTTCTTTTTGGTACCCCATGCTGGTACACCACGTGCCCTGTCACAGTGACCTGTCCTGGTCATCATTACAGTGTCTCGTCCCAGTGCCATGTCCCAGTGCAGTACAAGTCCGTGTCCCCTCGCAGCTCCTAGATGCACAGCTGCAGAGCTCGTGTGTTTATTGTACAAGATGAAAGCGGGCAGGAGCTGTGGGTGCCATGTCCCACCCTGAGGAATGCAGGAGCCCCTGCCCTGGGGCTCAAGGACCACACAGCCACCCCGCAGTACCCGCTGCGCAGACAGGGCTCTGCTGTGCCCCCAAGCACTGCCAGGGGATGGATCCAGGGCTCCTGGTGTCACCGCTGCCTCTTGCGGATGGCAATCAGGTCCTGGTGGATGGTGCAGAAGCTGGGCCGCTTGCGGGGGTCATACTCCCAGCAGCGCTGCATCAGCTGGTACACCTCCTCAGGGCACTGCTCGGGGGGATCCAGCCGCACACCTGGGCAACAGGGATGGGGACATGGATCACTGGCCCCTCACCCCCCCACATCCCACTGTGGGATGTGTCAGGCCCATCCCACAGGCACAGCTCCTCAGCGCTGGACCCACAGCTCATGGTGGCTCTCAGGAGCCAGCCCCAGCCGTGTCCCCTACCTTGTTCCACCGCCTCCCGCGTCTGCTGGTTGCTGAGGTTGGCATAGGGGACGGCACCCAGGCTGAAGGCTTCCCACAGCAGGATCCCAAAGCTCCAGACATCACTCTCTGAGCTGTATCGGCCTGGGGACATGGGGCCGGACAAATGGTGTTGGGGACACGCATGTCACCACTGCCCAGCTGTGCTCCTGAGGGCTCTGCCTCCCTCCCCAGGACCAGGTGCGTGGGAGTGGGATAGTGCCAGACTCCTGGCTCCTGGCTCCCAGATAAGCTGTGGGGTGCCAGGCCATGCCCGGCTCCATCCTGTACCATAATTGAGTGCTTCAGGGGCCGTCCACTTGACAGGGATTTGCTTCATCCCCCCTGTGGAGGCGTAGACGCCATCCTCCTCCTCCCGTGACATCCCAAAATCACTGATCTTCAGGGTGTTCCTCTCCGTCACCAGGCAGTTGCGAGCAGCCAGGTCCCTGGGACAGCCCCAAGCAATCAGCCGTGTGCCCAGCTGTCCCTGGGGCTCCACCTGGCACGGGATGGGTGGTGAGGATTCCAGGGCTCCCCCTGTCCTGCCAGGGCCCACCTGTGGATGCAGTGCTTGCTCTCCAGGTACTCCATGCCGGCGGCAGCATTCTCTGTCATCTTGATCAGCTCCTTGGCGCGGAGGTGGGGACCCTCGCTGCGCAGGAAGGTCAGGAAGTCCCCCCCTGTGCCCAGATTGCAGAGGCGGTGGGTGCCAGGCAGCGCTGACCGGCTCAGCCACGCGTGGGTGCGTGGGGACGGGGCGCTCACCCTGCACCAGCTCCATGACGATGTAAATGGGCTGTTTCTGCGTGCAGACGCCGATGAGCCGCACGATGTTCGGGTGCCTGTACTGCTTGAGGATCCTGTGGGGACAAGGATGGGCACTGGGAGTGTAGGGGGGCCCAGCTGCCCTGGGCACAAGCCTCCCGTTGCCATCCCCAGGGAACTCTGCCCAGCCAGCCCGGGGACACGGCCCTCAGCATGGAGGTGCTGCAGTCCCAGCAGTGTCAAACAGCTCCAAGAGTGGACAGATGTAACAGGAGAAGCCCAACAGCCACACGGACCTGGCTTCCTGCAGGAACTTGGCCTTGAGCTCAGGCGGAAGGGTTTCCCGGCAGGATTTCACAGCAACGGGGGAGTTGTCAGCACGCAGGCGTCCGCTGAACACTTCCCCAAAGTTACCCTTCCGAGACACAGGTGCACCAGGCTCAGCTCACCGTGCGGCCCCAGGCAACCCTTGTCCTCCTGCAGACCCTGTGAGGACAGCCCTGCCCTCCTGCAGACCCCACAGCACCCCATCTCACCCGACCAATGCGTTCCCCCAGCAGCACGTCCTCGTGGTTAAGCACCCATTTGTCCTGCAGCAAACAGACACCAGTGAGCTGCCCCTGGCCCACATACCCATGCAGCCTCTCTCAGGCAGAGCCCAGGTCCAGGTTCCCCTGTCTAGCTGGAGAAGCATGCCTGTGGCTCTCAGCCCAGCCATCAACAGGAGAAAGGGCCAGGCAGAGCTGCCCCTGCTCAGGGGGGCCCATCCTCCTCCCTTCTGCCTGTGTCACCTTGGGCACAGCCCTGGCCAGGACAATGCCACTCTTGCGGGTGATGGGCTGCTGGCTCTGCAGGAGGTGCTGGATCAGCAGCGGAATGGTGGGGAAGCTGTCACCCTCCAGCCGGAACATGTTCTGCAGGGAGGGAGGCCAAGAGGTTGTGAAGGGCAGGAACCCGCGCCTGCCCATGCAAGGCCACCCCAGCCATGCCCCCTGCTCGTGGTCACTCACACCGACAGCCTGGATGATGAAGTGCCGGGGCTGCCCATCCCACAGCACGCTGAGCACGTACTCCTGCTTGCCCTGGCTCTCCCGCACCAGGAAGTCCCCACTGCAGGTCAGCAGCTCCTGCACCTCCGAACGCGGGATGGCCCCGTGGTACCAGACCTGCTGGCACAGCGGCTTCTGCACGTCTGGGATCAGGGGCACGGGGGGCGGCAGCTGGAAGGAGACAAGGTGAGCCCAGCCATGCGCACTCCTGAGCTGTGCCGGAGGTGGGGCAGCAGGAGTGTCTGGAAGCTGTGCCCAGGGCAGATGGGAGCAGAATCTGGAGGGGCTGAAGCAAGGGGGGCTGTGTGGCCAGAAGGGAGAGGACAGGCTCATCAAGGCAGCTGGGCAGAGAGCAGGGTGGCCGGAGGCACCCAGGGACTCACCGAGTACTTTGGGCTGAAGATCCCTGTGATATGGTTCTTGAGGGTCTCCAGCGCACTGGTCCCGCTCCGCTCCTGCTCCTGAAGGAGGCATGGGCCGTGCATCAGCTGTGCAGCCCATCCCTGCCGCTTCCAGAGCAGGGAGGCGAGATGACTCACCGTGGAGGAGACGGACTGCCGATCCTCCGGCAGAGGCAGGGCAGGCAGGGGGTCCCTGACGTCCAGCTCTGCCAGCTTCCTGGCCAGCAGGTCCCGCTGCGCCTGCAGCTTGGCCTGGGCACAGAGGCAGCCCTCGAGTTGCTGCCGCGCCTCGTGCAGCCCCTGCCGCCTGCCCAACAAGTGCACCCTGGGGAGGGGACGGGGCGGTCAGCACCCGCTGCCCGGGCCCCTCGCCCCCCTCTGCTGCACCTCACCGCTCCCCGGGGCTCCGGCCCTGCTCCTCATCCTGGATCTCCGCCTTCAGCTGCTGCATCTGCTGCTCCTTGATGCTCACGGCCTCTGTGGCGGCCACCAACTCCTCCTCAACCGATGTCAGGCTGCAAGAGACGTGTGCCAGCAAGGAGCTTAGCCCCTGCCCCTCACCTGCCCCTGCCCATGGCTAGGCCCACTCACCAGTGCTGGACACTTTCAAGGGTCAGCTCATTCAGCTGCAGCTCCCCCGGCACCAGGTTTTCTGTGTCCTCCAGCAGACTCTCATCAAAGGACACAGTTGGTGGCATCACAGATTCGTACCTGTGGGCACCCAGGACAGCTCTGCCTCCACTTGCCCCGTGCCGGCCGCTGCCAGCCCACGGCAGCAGGGCCGTACCCGGCAGAGAGGCTGCGGCTGCGTGGAGCCATACTGGTGGCTCTGGATGAAGCTGCTGTACTCAGTGGCAGGGTCGATGGCCTGGATGGCACTGGCAATCTGCTGATGCACGGCCGAAAGATCCTCCTGTACCAGGCTGCTGATGCTGCAGTACTCCCTGAGGATCTCCTTTCTGTGGGAGCACTGCTGGTTCTGGGGGGCCATGGGCGTGCCCAGGGGTAGGGAGTGGGGTGCAGGGCTGGCAGCAGGGCACAGGAGGGGCGGTGCAGCACGGGGTGGGCAGCGGGGCAAGCGGGGCACTTACAGGACGAGGACCATCTCCTGCTGCAGGCCGTAGAGGGACTGGTGCAGGCTGGGCAGCACGCGCTGGTAGTGGTGCTGGTGGTGCAGCGAGGCCGCCTGCACAGCCAGCACGTACTGGTTGTGCAGGGCATGGAGCTTCCAGAGGCTGCGCACATACTTCTCCTTCGCCTTGTCCCGCTCCTTGTCTGTGGAGAGAGGCTGTGGAAAACCCCAACCGCCAGCACATCACCCTTCCCAGCACCGGGGCAGGGGCCAGAGGGAGGGCTGGGAGAGGGTCCCAGGGCAGGCAAGGGGACCAAGCCTGGGGTGGTTACACTGTGACACAGAAATGCTCCTGACCCACAGCGTGGTGTCCCAAGGCCCCCAGAATTCTGCCTGGCTTTCTGGGGGCCAGGCTGGGCTCCTCTCTGCTGCCCAACTCCAGAACCCCCACCCGCTCCAGGCTGGGCTCTAGTTTCCACAGAGTGCAGGGTGCTCCAGCCATCCCTGACCCATAAGGGAAGCTGGGAGGTCACGCAGGGGACAGGGGCCAGGTTGGCACCTTTGCTGGCCTCCTGGTACTTGCGCTTGGCCTGGGCGCTGTCACGGGCCAGGCTGCGGTACTGTGCCTTCAGCTTCTCCATCTCCTGCTGCGTCGTCTGGAGAGGGACACGGTCAGGGAGCGGGTCCAGCACATTCTCTGGTTCCCCTGCTGGCTCCAACGTACCCGGCTGTACTCCTGGCTGAGCTGCTGCCACTGCTCGCTGAAGGCTTTGCGCAGCTGCTGCTTGTCGCGGATCAGCAGGCTCAGCTTGGCCAGCGGCCCCGCCGCCAGCTCCTCCGCGTGCCGCCGCAGGATCTGGCTCAGCGTCTCTGTCTGGCTCACCAGCACCCACCAGGACTGCAGGAAAGGGGGCCGGGGTGGCGTGGAGATGGCATCCTCCAGCACCTCACGGGCTCTGCGGGGCACAGGCCTACTCTGAGGCATCCCTACCTTCTCGATCTGACCACCATGGTTGCCTTGGAGCTGCCAAGAGCCCTCCTGCTTTTCCAGCTGGGAGAACATGTGGTGCAGCATCCCTGCATACTCCCGGTCGCTCTTGGCCCGCTGTGACATCCACTTCTTCATGAGCTCCAGGAGGCGCAGCTCCCCATCCTGCAGCCGCAGCAGTGCGCTGTGCCCCTGCGGGCACCACAGCTCCGGCCCGAAGCCCATGGCACCACTGCGCAGCCAGGGGAAGTCTGCGGGGCACCAGGACAGCCTGAGCCACAGCTGCTGCCCTGCGCTGTCTGCACCAGAGGCCGGGGCCCTTTGCATTTCACACCCTCCTACCCCATCATCCGGTCTGTGCAGCAGAGATGGCCCTCCACCCACTGCAAACAGCCTCGCAAAGCCTATTCAAAGCAGCAGCATGAGTGCTCCAAGCTCTGTGGGAGCTGGGGCCTGTGGGATGGTGCTGGGAAGGAGGAAGTGTGGAGCCATACACAGCAGTGCCACCTCTGCCATGCACAGGGCTGCTCCTCAAGGGCAGCGTGGCCGTGCTCCCCACCCCTGGCAGGCACAGCCCCTCCTCTGTGGCAGCTCCAGCACTGTCACCCCTATGGCCACAGCGTGGGAGCTCCCTGGGGCTGGGACACTGGTGGGAAGCCAGCAGAAGCTGAGGAGGGTGCTGAGCCCCAGAGAAAGGTGCTATACCTGGCTATGTCCCAGCATGCAGGACTCCAGTAAGGCCATTGGGAGTCAAACTGATCCCAGTGGCAGTCCCTGGGTGCCCTGAAGCAAGAGGGCAGCAGGAGCAGGAGAGTGCTGGGGCGCCCCCCTGTGCAGCACAGGATGTCTCCTGGCACAGCCCTTGACCTCACCAAGACCTACCCCCCAGCCCTACAAAGGAGTCCCCCTGTCTCTGCTAGTACCTCACCGGGGCACAGTCCTTCCAACCTACATTTGTTGTTAGGTCTCCGTTGTGAGGCTGCTGCTGGCGTCCTGCTGGGGCCGGGACTGGCGCGGTCTGGACCCGGTGCAGCTCCAGCTCCTGGGGAGGAACAGGAAACCCAGTGCTGACCATAGAGCCATTGCGAGATTTCCTGCGCTTCCTCCCCTCCCTGCCAGTCCCCGCGCCAGCAGCCAGCACGCAGTTCTGCTGCAGCTAGGCATTTCCCAGCCCCACCACACCTCCCAGCTGTCTCCCACCAGGGCCTGACACCAGCAGGTCCAGACCTGCATCCCTAGGGCTCCACTGCTCCTGTGCAGCCTTCGCCCAGAGCCAGTCCCACCCAGCAAAGTGCCCTCAGCCGTGCCTGGTCCTGCCTGACTCCGAGTCCCACTGCATGTCCCTGTGTCTCCAAGAGACTGCAGGACCTGGGGGGTCCTGAGGGCTCTGCGTAGCCCCACTGAACTGCGGCCTCCCTGTCACCATCCCCAAGCCTGGCCCTTGTCCCCGGGAAAGGCTGCAGGACAGAGCACCCACTGACGGACACGGCGAGTGCCATGCCCCAGCCCTTGCTGCCAGCCTGCATCCACACAGCCAGGACCACACTCCCTGCGGCAGCCCCGGGCACCGACCCTGCACAGGGCTTCACTGGTGCCACGGCGGCACTGCTGAGCCCGGGCAGCCCTGCCACTGCCACTGCCACTGCCCCTGCCCGGGGGCACAGCCCAGGGCAGCTCCACGCAGCTCAGCCCGGCCACCGCCGGGGTGTTTTGGCCTGAGCCCTCTCCTCTGACTGGCAGGGAGGCTCCGGCGCCAGAGGAGCTTCAATGTCACCTGCAGGACACCGCCGGGCCGATTCCACTTTTAGAGGAAGTCAGGGAAAAGCGTGTCAGCCGGAGCTTTGCTGACTCGCCTTCCTAGAGCGGAGCAACGTGGGGTGGCCACGTCCTGGAGCAGCTCCCAGGAAGGGCTGTCACCGTGCGGCTTCTCCCACCACCGCCATCGCTTCAGCATGCCCCGGGCAGCGGGGTCCCCTCCCGCCTGCGCCAGGCTGCTCCCGGGCGGCCAGGCTGACCGCGAGGGCAGCAGCTCCCTTCGGGAGGCACGACTGCTGCCCGGCCCCGCCTCGGGAGAAGAGGAAGAGGAGGGCGAGCGCTGCAGTCTGTGCACGCCGCGGCACCCCGCTCCCGACCGCAGGAAGCCGCTGCGGCCCCAGGCACGGCGAGGCCGGGGGACTCCGCAGGGAGGAGCTGCCTCAGTGACGGAGCGCAGCCCCAACAGGCTCCTTGGTGGCGGCCGGCAGCCCGCGGGGCTCGGGGAGGCTGGGGTGGGCTGTGTCTGCAGCTTGGCCGCAGCTCCAGCGGGTCCCAGGGGCAGCCCGGCCATTCCTGCACCAGGGCGGTGCTGGACACGGGCCGCAGCCGGGCCCCAGGCTGGGGTGAAGGGACGGAGCCTCGGGCTGTGGGAAAGGGGTGCTAAATCGCCAGGCTTTTCACACGCACACACACCCCATGCAGCCCGTTTCTGAATTAACTGCCCTCGAAGCACGTCCCCGTAAGCAGCCGTTTCCCCTCGCTCAGGTGAGGGACAGCCCCTGCCCATCCCCACCGCATCTCCTGCCCACAGCCGGGAAGGGCAGTCCCTGGCCCGGGGCTGCAGGCAGGGCTCCAGCCCAACCCCGCACCTGCAGAGCAGATCTGGGTCCCCTGAGGCCCACAGGCCCCAGGGCCAGGCCACGGCCCCAGCCGGGCACCCACGGCATACAGAGCACAGGCAGCGGAGCTGGTTTGCATAGTTCTGAACATTTAATAACTCAGTCTCTCTAGCGTTATATCCACATCCATTAAATTAAAAACAGGCTCAGGAGGCAGCTCCCGGCTGATTAAATTACAAGAAAAAATTACTGTGCACCAAAAAGTTGTTATAGAAAAATAGTCCTGTGGCCCCTGGCCAGTGGCTCCATCCATGGCAGGCGCAGGTGGGAGCCCACGCCGTGGCCCCGGTGTGCGGCGGCGGACGGCAAAGGGGCGCGTGGCACTGGCCCCCAGCCCACGGGGAAGGGGCAGCGAGGGGAAGGGCTCCAGCGGGGAGCAGGACAGATTGTCACCAAGTGGGGGCAAGGCACGTTGGGGGGCTAGGGCTGCAGGAATGCTGGGCACTGCCCAGCACAGGCAGGACGCAGGCAGAGCTGGGGCAGTGCTGGCACTGGCGCTACCTGACAGTCCCAGCCAGCAGCACCTACAGCCCTCCCCGGGGGCAGAGCACAAGGGGCCCAAGGCAGCCCCCCAAAGCAGGGACTGTGCGAGGGGTCCCTGCCCAGGCTCTGGGCTGTGCCAGGGGCACGGGATCAGGCGGTGCCCAGCCTGCTGCTCCCCGGTGCCAGGGCTCCTCCCCGCTGCAGGCAGCGGCGGTGGGATGGGCAGGCAGTGGACAGCAGCAGCTGAGGCCTGGCCATTATTGCTGTCAAAGGGCACGGGTGGAAGCAGACAGGCCCAAGGGAGGTGGCAGGGAGCTGGGACACAATGAACCGAGCCTGGGACGCAGCTCCGCACGGGCTGAGGGCGGGAGGGGCAGGGGGATGCTGTGACACAGGCCGGGCTCAGCCCTGCCACAGCCAGCCCACCTTGAGCCATGGCAACCCAGGATTTCACACGCTGCCCACCCTGGAGAACTCACAAGACCCCAAGCAGCAGCCACACACCCAGCATGGGAGACACTGCTGCCAGTGCAGGGCCAGGAAGTGTCGGGCCCCACTGCCACCAAACACCCCGGCATGGGGCACAGGATGGACGCAGGGCCAGGAGAGATGGTGCAAGACTGGGACAGTGCCTGTGCTGGGGATGGTGCCTGCAGGACCACGCCTGGCCACCCAGACTAGGGCTGAGGGATGGTGCCAGTGGGTGGGAGCCCCGGGCTGCTGCAGTGCAGGAAGGGGACAGGGGCAGAGTCCAGGGCCCCTCAGCCTCACCTGCCCCAGGCCTGCGGTGCTGGGCAGGGAGGAGGGAGGGGCAGGAGGGCTCATCAAAGGGCACTTTGGTCTCTGATGAAGGCAGTCCTCTCGCTGTGGGCCTCATAATCCTCACCGTCCGACTCAGAGGGACCCTCCTCCTGCCAGATGTCGGAGGGGAGCCCCTTGTAGGAGATGATCCCGCTGTCCAGGGCATACACCTTCACACCCCGCAGGCTGAAGCCTGAGCGCGCTTGCAGCACCAAGAAGATGGTGACAAAGATGATGACAATGAGGATGCAGCTGAGGCTGGCAATGAGGACAGGCAAGTTGACCGGAGGGGGGGCCTCAGCTGGTCCTTCGCCATCCGCCAGGGCAGGGGATGCACGGCTGCTCTGCGTCTGGTGGGAGCAGGAGAGGTCCAGGCTGCTGAAGTGGGAGTGCGCAGGACAGGTGAGGCACTGGTTGGGGCCGGGTCCCGCACAGGTGGCACAGGAGGGGTGGCAGGGCAGGCAGAGGTGGGGTGCAATGGGCTCCACGCTGTTCTCCAGGTTGTAGTGCGTGCTCTGGACGCCGGGTGCGAAGCCAGGAGGGCAGCGCTTCAGGCAGCTCTTCTGGTGCAGGTAGTAGCCCTCCTCGCAGACTGTGGGACAGGCAGGGTCAGCACGGGCTGGGGCTGCCTGCGCCCGCGTTCCCCCCCTGCTGTCCCCATACTCACCCACACAGGTCTGGCTGGGGGTCAGGGTCTTGCAGCCACTGCTCTCCAGCTGGTTGGAGAGGCTGGGGGAGTCGGTGGCCGTCCCGTACAGCACAAGTGTGAACTTGGTGAGCGTGCCTGCAACAGCGCAGGGTGAGGACCACAGAGGTGCCCCCAAGACCCCTCGTGCCCGTGACAGGCACAGGGAGGGGGCCCACGCTGGTCCCCCATCCTGGCTGCCAGGGCACAGCAGGGTTGTGCCCCCATCTGGAAGAGTGTCTCTTGTGGGGCCATGCCCCTGCACAGGACTCCCAAGGGGCAGGGGTCAGGTGAGTTGCTATGGGGTCTCCTCCTGTCTGGACTGCCCCAGAGGGGCTGCAGCACCATCCCACACGCCCAAGTCCAGCCTCTCCCCAGCCACCTCACCCAAAACAGCCAAGATGTTACTGGCCCCTCAGCTCAGGAGCAGGGTGGAGGAGGAAACTGCATGACTACACAGCTCACATCCCAGACTTGGAGGGAGGCAGTGGACAGGGAAGCACACCCCTACCGTAGTTCTTGGCATCACTGGTGTTCTCAATCTCCAGCACCCACTCCCCGGAGGGGTCCTCATCCCACGAGTGCGTTGTCATGAAGGCCCAGTCATTGAAGCCATCGGCCGAGAAGTCGTGGGGCCTGAGCAAGAGGCAAGCTGTGGCTGTCAACACATCCCAAACTCCCCAGCGCCAGCCAGGCCAGGGGCCAGCGTGGGGCACCCCAGAGTCCAGCACCTACCTGGCAGCCAAGAGGGTGGAGCGGGTGCCCATGGGACTGACCAGGTGGATGGCCAGGTCCCCCCGCCGGTTGTAGGACAGCGTCAGCCGGGCCTGCGCGTGCTCCAGCCGGCTGATGTAGTTGGCTTTCCCCAGGCAGGCATCCACCTTCCGCCGCACCTCGAGACGCTTCCCGATGTCCCTGCAGAGGACAGGCAAGCGTGAGGCCGGGCCCAGACCAGGGGGACGTACCACAGTCCCCATTCCTTGCTGTGGGGCTCCACAGCTGTCCTGGGGACTGGGCACTAGGACGGCCGGAGCGGGAATCAAACCCGCAGTGGGTCAGAGTGGCACCACCCCTGAACCAGTGCCAGACGGGAGCGGGCAGCAGCAGGGGTGCCCCAGCTCATGGGCACGAGGGGCGGGAGCTGCGCTGCCCGGTGCTGCCTGCCCAGGCGCCACTCCACACAAGCCCTGAATGGGCCCTTTATTCACACACCGCAGCCCAGCTACACCCTGCAGGGCCCAGCCAGGGATGGGATGCCACGGGCAGAGCCGTCCCCATCCTGCTGCTGGCGTGGGGCCGCTCCCCCCACGATGCCAGCCCTGGTGCCAGCACAGGATGTGCCTGCTGTATCCACACAGGGCTGGCTCCCCAGGGGGGTCAGGGCAGGGCCCAGCCCTAGCTCCCTTCATGCACGGGAACATGATCCCCCCCTCACCCAGGAGCCCCTAGGGAGCGGCCTGTCCACAGGCAAGACTGCACATGCTGCACTGCGGCAGCAGCAGCCAAGCAGGAGTCAAAGGAGCTTCTGTCTGCCCCCTGAAAAGCCCCTCTGTCCAGGATGACTCGTGCTGGCTGCACCCCAACCGCAGCGCCCCAGTCTGCCCACATCCACTGGCCCAGCCCCACAGCAGGGAGGCTCATCAGCGACGTCAGGGCTGGATGGCCGGAGGTGCCTTTCCCAGCTCTCCCCAGGCTCTTGCAGGAGGATGCTCCAAGGATCTCAGCAGCAGTTCAGTTCCCGAGATTCTCTCCACTCCCTGCTCTGGGCCCAGAGGCTCTCAAGCTCCCGTGCAGAACAGATGCTGAGTGATCCTCTCCTGGGCTCAGCAGCCCATACCTGGGCTCTGCAAGGATGTCAATGACACACTTCCTCTGAGGTCCCACCGTAGTCCAGTTCTTGGCCAGGCTCACCATGGCCCCGGCATCCAGCAGGCCGTAGCCATACGAGTGGCTGACTGTGGACAAAGGGGGGGTCAGCACCGCTCCTGGGGGTACCCAGTGAGGGATGTTCGCCTGGCCATGCTGCATGCTCCCTGGGCCCTCCTGCCTCCCCCAGGGCTGCTAGGGCACTGTGCCTCAGCACCCCGAGGCCAGTGGCACATGTGGGACTGGGAGAGCCCGGCCCCATCCCAGCACCCCAGTACCTTTGCGGCCAACGCCATTGGTGACCCAGTCGTTGGCGTTCAGGTGAGCCGGCTTCGAGGTCTGCACCACCAGGTGCTGCATGTCCCGCCACGTCAGGTTCTTGCTACAGGGAGACATGGAGCTGGGGTCGGTGCTAGCCCCTGCTGGCCCCAGGCAGGTCCAGGTGCAGGTGCCACTGCTGCACGGGGCTGACACAGCCCCCCCGTCCATCCCTTACTTGGCTTCCAGGGCGAGGGCGATGATGCCGGCGGCCAGGGGTGCTGAGGCCGACGTGCCGGTGTGCAGCTCAGTGCACTTCTGCCTGAGGTCAGTCGTCACCTGCGAGGAGCAGTGCCAAGAAGGAAACGCTGCAGGCACATCCCACCCCCCGAGCCCCTGGCCCGCGGACAGCAGCAGCCCCCACTCACAATCTGCTTCTCATTCTGGTTGCCACTGCTGTAGGTGGTGGCGAGGGTGGAGGAGCAGGCCTCGCTGTACCAGGGCACGTTGCCGTACTGGGTGGTGCTGCTGATGGACAGCGTGTAGATGCTGTTGGTGTAACCGTCACAGTTGCAGCTGTCATGCTCGCGGCCCCCATTCCCAGACGCCCAGACGAAGATGGAGCCCAGCCCGCCTCGGCCCTAGCAACAGAGGCAGGGTGAGGGCAAGCACCAACACTGCCACACACAGCAAACCCCAGGCTGGAGCTGGGGACAAGTGGGTGGCGCCAGCCTGAGTCGAACAGACAGAGCAAATGCAGCTGGGACCCGGGGGACAGCACGACACCCCAGTCACAGCCCACCAGCCTGGGCGCCCTCACCACCACTGTGCCTAGGGAAGGTGCCCAGCACCTCGGCAGAGACTCCAGGGCTGTCCCAGTGTGTGACACACCAGGCAGCAGGAGGCCCAGACAATGTGAGGCTTCCAGGAGCCCAAGTCTTTTTCTGCTCAGAAGTCACCTGGCCTGACTCTGGCTGCATGGGACTGCAGTGCCTGGCAGAGCTGTGGGAGCCCACAACACAGCCCCAGCCATGTCTTGGCACCCAAATGTGGCAGCTACCCTTGCAGAGGACATGACAGAGTCAGCATGGCACCACACACATCCCTCTGTAAGGAATCCTGAGCAGAACATGACAGCTCCCCAGCCAGGCAACCCTGACAGCACAAAGGGACAGTGGGGGACGGTGGGTGGAGGAAGCGAGGGTGAGCAGCTGGCAAAAACCAGAGAAGAATCAGGAGAGGGCTTGGGAGAGCAGGGAGAGAGCAGCCCACACAGGAGCCCTCACGGCCGTGAGATAACACCACAAGGGAGGAGTCCTGACTCAGAGCCATCGCACAGGAAGAACGAGAAAAACTAACAGAGCCTGATCCTAGAGATGGGCTGGAAGATGGCTCATCCCGGGAGGGCCAGGGTAACATCCAGGGCAGGCAGAGGGAAGGGTGACCTAGGAGAAGGGCAGGAATAAGGCCAGTGCTCCCCCAGCAAACCCTCCTTCTCACCTGGCTGACCCCACGGAAGAAAGCCTCCTCTGCCAGCCGGGCCGGGCCGTCCACAGTCTTGCCGTCGTCCTCAGGGCCCCAGCTGGCACTGTAGATGTGGATGTGGTTGGGGTTGAGACCCAGGGAATGGGCCTCCACAGCATCGGTCACCTCCCCATCCAGCATGCGCACACCTGGGGCCAGAGAGCAAATGTCACAGGGAGCAGCCACGGTGCCGCTGGCGAGAGCCCTCCAAGCCCCGCTGCCACCTGTGCCACGGGCTGTCACACGGCTGCTGCAGCCAGCAGGGACAGGGTCCCCAGCTCAGCTGCTGCTGCAGCCACTCAGCACTCCCAGGACCCGGCGCAGGGCAGCACCCACCTCCGATCCTGGCGTTGTATGCCACGCCAACGCCACAGATGCCGTTGTTTGCCACAGCAGCCACTTCCCCAGCACAGCGCGTGCCATGTCTGCAACCGAAGCAGGACGAAGCATGCTCATACAGGGTGTGAGGAGCACAGGGGTCGGTCAGCACGGGCTGCAGCCCCAGCACCCCCAGCCGGGCTGCCTCCTGTCCCCTCGAACCAGGCAGCCAATGAAGGCTCCTCCATCTGCCCTCCTGCTCCAGAGCCAGGGCACTGAACAGCCACACTGGCTCTGGGCAGAAAAAGGACGCTGGTCACATCAAAAAGGGAGGTGAAGGGTTCCCCATGGGGCAGAAGCATGCCACCAGCCTCACAGCTTCCAGCGGCCCATGTGGGGGGCACTGCATCAAGTCCCTCCACACTTGGGCTCTGTATCTTCACCCCTGCCTCCTGCCTCACCTGTTGTCATTCATCTGCGTGTAGCGGGGCTGCGGGTCTGGGTCCTGGTCATTGACATCAAAACTTGCCCCTGGGTCCTGGAAGACAAATTGGGCACTTGGAGAATGTCTACCTCAGCCACCAAGCCCCACTGCCCTTACTCCATGCCTGCACTCCATGGCATGAGGCTGAGCTGAGCAGGGTGGGCAGCCTCCAATCCCATCTCCACGTCCCACCCTGGTGGGCACCAGCCTCATACCTCACAGCTCTGGGGTTGCCCTGCATGGACACAGGTGCCCAGACCAGCCCCCATGGCACTCCACCCCGCACCATCACCCAACTCACATAGTTGGCCTCCAGGTCAGGGTGGTTCTTCTCAATGCCGTCATCCAGGATGGACACCACTATGCCCTTGCCCGTGTATCCCTGCTCCCAGGCCTGACGCACATTCAGGTCCCGCTGGTTTGTGTTGTACTGCCAAGAGAAGCCTTGGCACTAGGAGATGCACCCAGCCATAGCCACTGTGATGGGCCCAAAACCCACCCAGCTCTCACCCCGCTCCTCTGTGGGTTGTGACAAGGAACCCCAGGGATCTGGGCACAGGGTTGGACACAACTAGCTGAGAAGGGCTGCTCTGAAAGCAAGACTGAGGCCCAGCCTGTGCTTGAGTCCCACAGACAAGGCACCCTTTGCAGAGATCAGGCTCGTGCCCAAGCTCCAGGAAGCAGGCAGAGGCAGGGACCCATTCCTGGGCGAGGCAAAAGGCTGTACCTCCCAGTCCAGCCCTGGGCCCCGCCCGCCCCCCCAGCACTCCAGCCAGGAGCCACAGCTCTGTGAGCAGAGCCTCCTCCCTGGGGTGTTCCCATAACACAGCACTGGGCGGCTGCCCCAGGCTTTCCCCCTTCTCCTCCTCCTCCTTCCTGCCAGCCTAGCAGCAGCTGCTGCCTGACAGCAGTTCCTAGGTTGCCACATCTGTGTCCCCAAGCTCGCAGCCACAGTCATGAGCACAGGCCCCCTTCTCACCCGACACTCACCAGGTACCACTGCTGCGGGAACTTCGGGTCCGTGGGCTCCATGAAGACGTCTCGCTTGGTCCTGCGCTTTGCCACCTGCTGCTCCAGCCACTGCACCTGAGGGCAGAGAAGGCGTGGGGTCCCCCGCCGACCCCTCAGGCCACAGGTTCATGACCCCAGCCCTTAGCCTGCCTGGAGGGGCTCTCCCCAGGGAGCTCACAGTCAGCTCTGGGCTGGCAGAATATTGGACCTGTCAGAGCTGCTGCCACCCGCAGCCCGCCCCTCCAGGCCCCCCTCCTGGCTGTGCCCTGCAAACGCTGTGCTCCAGTGGAGCGGCACGGTCAGAGCACCAAGCTCCGCTGAGACACGGGCTGCCAAGGGCTGCCACGCCACGCCACAGGCCTTCCAGGGCCTGGGCTGACGCCAGAGGATGGGGAAAACACACACCACTGCTCTGGGGTCTGTGTATTGCCCTGCACACCTTGTCCTGCTACAAGTACACAGAGCTCTCCTGGGGACAGAGGCTCTCCTGGGGACAGAGGCTCTCCGGGCCCTGGGATTGCAACAACCCACGGGCCAATGACCCCTTCACCAACCCCTGCCCTTGCCAGACATGCGGTGGGCTCCCACCCGCCTCTGCCAAGGAATGGTTAAGGCAGCTCAGCCCTGTCCTGTGCCCAGCACTGGCTCACGTGTCTTTGTGAAGTGCCGGGACCAAAGTCAGGCCCTCCTCGCTCGTACCTGCGGTTCCCTGGCCAGGCGGCTGTGCCAGGGCTGGTGGGGCGAGAGGGAACGCTTCACCACGCCGCGGTGCCGAAAGTGGTAATAGTCACCAAAGATCTGCAACAGAGAAATGCTGCTCGTGGGACAAACGCGACAGCCTGGTCTCCCTGACTCTCTACACCCCAAGTGTGCAATCCGGAGCTCCAGGGCTGCCGTGCACAGGCTGGGCCCCCACTCCAGAGTGGCTGGTATTATGGCCGGTACTCTGGGTGGCACCTCCTGTGAGAAGCTGTGGCAGCTGGTGACAAGACAGCTGGGAAGACCCTGGAGTAGCAGAAATGCAGCTGCTGTGCACCTCAGCCTGCTGCAGGTCCCCACATGGCAGCAAGTCTAACATTGTCCAAAGAAACTGCTGCGCTAGCAGGAAGGTCCCAGGCAAGCAGTGGCAGAGCAGGACAGGCCTTTTAGAGTCAGCCTGTGAGAGACACCAGACTCGGGAGACAAACCCACTGCTTCTCTCCCAGTGCCACCCAGCTCCTCCTGGAAGAAGGTCCCAGCGGCTCCAGGCCCCACACTCCAGGTGGCCCTGGCCAGGGCAGGGTCTGCAGCAGCCTCTGCACGTCTGGACAGGCTGCTGGCTTCTCCCCAGGTGCCCCACTGGAACACCCACCCAGTGCCAGCCTCTACCTGAGGCACAGCCAGTTTCAGTGGGGCAGAGCAGGGGGCATGCAGGCACCCAACCCCAGCGGGGTCCAACTCCCACTGCCACGGAGCCGTGCTGTCCTCACCCCAGCTCCACTGCCATGTGGGGACAGCCCAGACCGGGACTCCAGCACAGCCCAGCTGGGGCAGGATGGGAATCCGGGACAGCTGGTGGGGCCAGGAGGCCATTCTGCCGCCCAGATGGTTATTTTTAAACCCCAAACCCTCTCCAGCGCTGTCATTTCCGTATCCCCTCTCGCACATCCTGGGGCTGACGGACACAGCGGCCCCACCCTCGCCGCCCAGGGCCTCCCAGCCCAGCAGCCTGCCCTGACTGGGGAGAAGGGGACAAGCACGCACACAGCCCCCTGTGAGTCACAAAGTCCAGGCAGCAGCCACAGGCAGGATCCAGCTGCCCAGGCTGTGCCAGAGCTGGAGGGGCTGGGCTGCACAGGCTGTAGGAATATGAAGACATCTCACCCTCCTCCATCTCAGGTTGCCCCAAAACAGTCTGTTTGGGGCTAACAAACCTCCCCAGCTTATTAGAGCTCTGCAGATGTGCTGCCAATTTGGACAGACTGGGCCAAGCAAGGTGCACCCAGCTGAGCACCCTCGGGCCCAGAGCAGCAGTCAGCTCTCCCAGGTACGCACTTCATCCCAAACCCTGGGCCCGCTCCTCTGGCACACCGTGTTCCCCAGGATGCCTGTCAGTTCAGAGCCCTTGAGGAGGTAGCAAGGTACAAAGCCTCAGCACAGGGCTGGTGGGGGAATGCAAGCTGCAGGCTGGTTGCCCTCCCTCAGCATCCCTCAGCCCCTCTAGGGTTACGGACAGAGCCCAGATTGTTCTTGCACACAGACTGCAGCTCTGACTGGTCATCCACCTGGATTAGGTCTGCACTGACACTGTGGTGGCAGCCGGGAGCTGGCCAGCCCACACACTTCCACCCTAATCTCCACTGTCCCTGTCCTCAGCAAGGACAAAGCCACCCCCCAGCACCACGTGTCCCTGGTGCCAGTTCAGTGCTGCTGCCCAACCCCTGGCCACAGCTCACAGCTACCCCGGCCAGCCCCAGGGCTAGAAGGCTGCCTGTATGCCTGACCACAGCCCCTGGAGTGGAGCAACATGCTGGACCTGCAGCCCAGTGGTGTGGGAGACAGGACCACCCCCTCCCAGGATGGCACTGTCCCGTCAGCACAGCCCAGGGATGGCACCATCAGTGTCCTTCCCCAGCGACCCCAATACCAACAGAGGGGGGCAATGCCTGTGCCCCCTTCTCTGCACAATCCCAGCAGTGCAAACCCCTACACGCCCACCTCACTGCCACATGCAGCCCCTGCCTCTGACCCACGACCCTCCACTGTCCCCTGTGTCCTCCTCAAGCCCTCCCCAAGGCCACTAGAGCAGTCACGGGCCCTCTGCCCGAGGTGCCACTGGCTCCCATTCCACAGGCAGCAGCATAGCCACAGGTATGCCAGGACAGCACAGCTTTGGGGACAGTGTCCAGACCCCGGGCTGAGGCCAGGATCCTCTCAGATAAGGACACTGGGGCCCTCTTACTGGGACACGGCCAGATGCACCCAGTCCCCCCACTCCCAGCCTGGCTGCATATCCTGTCCCAGTGGCACACACCCCCAGGAGCAGCAGTCCAGAAACCCGCAAGGGAAAGCCAGGCTCTTTCCAGCCACGCTCTTCCCACCGGACTGCCACGACCCGTCTGCGAAGCCCTGGCCAGCAAACCTCGTCCCGCAACGCAGACAGTGGGACAGGCTCCAGAACGGGAGAAAACATGCCCAGACCAGAAGCTCCTGCTACAGCCTGGGCTGCTGCAGCGTGTGGGGCTCTGCTTGCAAGGGCAGGCTCACTGCTCTGAGGGGATGGGGAGCCAGGAAGAGGAGCCAGCCTCCAGGCGCAGAACCACAGTGCGGGGAGAAGACAAGGGCAGAGCTGGCACAGAGCCTCTGTGGCTCACAGGGATGGAACTCATGACAGGCCTGGGCTCTCAACTGAAGTACAAGGCCCTGCTCTGTGGGGATTAAGCCACAGAACCAGTGCCCCTTGACCCTGGCAGCCAGGCCTGGGACCAGGCACCACAGCATGATGGGAAGCACTGCCAGGAGCAGGCTGATGCTACCTCACCCCATCCCCACTCCAAGGGGTCTCATTAGAGATCCAGGCTGGTGGGACATGCCACTCTCCCAGTCCCCTATGCATGGCAGCTGCCTTGGCCTGACAAGCTCCTTCCCCGAGATCTGCTCTGAGCCACTTCCACACCGGCAGCAGTGAATGCCAGCAGGGAATGCCACGGCCCACCCAGCACGGACACCCTCACTGAGATCTAGCCACCATCCCCACAGTTCACTCCTATGGCACAAGTCCCAGAGGGCCTGGAGTACCCAGTGCCCATGCAGGGCTCCTTTTGGGTGGCAGGACAAGGTCCCGCTGGCTCCTGCAGCAGCCACCTTCCCACTGCTCCCAGCAGCTGCTCACAGTGAGGTCCTGACACTGCAGCCACCAGTTGTGCAATTTCCTCTGGGATTTCAGCCTGCACTTCCTTCCCGGAGAAACAGCTCACTCCCAGCACAGCCACGCACACTGCCTGGCCGCTGGCTGACAGCAGGGAAAGCTGAGAGTTGGGGGAACCTGCTGACACACCTTCTGTCAAGGACAGTTTAGGAGTAAGAACACCCAGCAGCTGTCAGACCCCTCTGGGCATAGCTCAGAGGCTCTGCTGCTGTCCCGCCGCACCAAGGCCACGCTGCACTGGGCAGCTTGCTGTGGGGAGCAACGGTGGAACCTGGAAGCCTCCCCCACCCATCATCACACAGCACTTCCAGTCCAGCTCCTCCTGGTACGACGGGCTTTTCCTCCTTCCCCATGCAGCAGGCAGTGTGCCACACCGTGTCACCAGGCGGTCCCAGTGACAGGGGGAGAGCCTGGCTCCATACAGGTAATCGAGTCAAGGCAGCAGATGCTGGAAAGCCACAGCAAACGGGCACAAACACAGTGGCCCTGCTGCCAAAAAGAGCAGGCCCCAAGCCAGCTCTGGGACTAAGCTCCGCGCCTGCCCAGACCATGTCAGAGAACACTAGTCCAGTGAGGAGAGGGAAGCAGGAGACTTACCGGGCCTAGGTTGAGGAATCCATGCTTCCTGGCCAGCCTGTCAGCCTCCTGGGGTCCTGCAGGGACGAGCACAGCCCAGGTGTTGGTGTAAATATGCTGGGCCAGCACCTCCTGGTCCAGGAGAGTGAGGGCAACCACCAGAGTCCAGAGCAACAGCAGCGAGCAGGGCCTCAGATCCATCAGAGTATCGGGGTTCCTCGAGCTGGGGAGCAGGAGGGTCCCAGGAGCAGGAGGGTCCTGGGAGAAGCAAGTCCGGCAGCCTCCCAGCGTCAGCGCTCCGAGGCACACCGGCCTCTCTGCCCTACTGGTCCCAGCTCAGCCCGAGCCCACATGGGGCCAAGCCCACAGAAGCACAGGAACAAACCATCCAGGACAGAAGCACGATCTGCAGAGACAGGACAGAGGTCATGCCCAGGGCACCTTCCCTCAGGCCTCGGGAGGGCAGGCGGCACCACACGGAGACGTGGGTCAGCCGCTGGGCAAGGGGGCCTGGCACACAGCGCCCGCTGCCCCCCACGGCACACTGACAGCCGAGGAGCGCCTCCCTTGGCGGCGTGCCCACATTCTGCTCCTGCGTGGAGGTGCTGTTTACCTTGCCTATTACCCAATGTTTGCTTATAAACACACGGAATTAACCAGGAGGAGAGGAGGGCACCAAAGGAGGGGAGAGGCAAGGCAAGAGAGACTGCTGTGCCTCCTGCTGCCACTACCCCTGCCCCAAGTGGGATGGGACTATCTGGGTCCCACAGAGGTGGGAGCAACTGGGATGGGAGGCCTGCCTCTCCAGTCCCAAGGGGACACCAAAGGAGATGTCCTCGGGTGCTGTGTGAGGAATTCCAGCAAAATGAGAGACTGGAAGGAGAAAAGTCAAGGGGAGCTCCTGATCTCGAGCAAACCTGCAGGCTCTCATCTCCACAGCCATTGACCAGGCAGTGCCTGGCAGCCATGGCAAGCGCTGTGCTGCCTGTCACCAGCAGCAGCTCAGCTCTGCCCTTCCTCTGGAGCACAACATGGTGACACCGGTGTGACTCATCCCCGCAACCCGGAGAACCAGGAAAAGGGGCAGGAAAACGGGCACACCGTCACCTCCAGCCTGAACCCAGGGATGCCCAGGAACAGCTCACACTTTGTGGGACGGCAAACACAAGAACTTGTAGGGAAAGAGCAGGGAATGACCCCACCCAGCGTAAGGGAGCCCATGACACGATGGTGCCAGGGTGAGCTACACACTCGGAGCTCCAGAGGGACCCTGGAATATCTGGTCATGCTTCAGAGACAGCTGGAAAAGTGAGAGCCGGCAGTGCCCAGAGGAGCCACATCCCCCTCCATCCAGAAGCGGCCACAGCGAGCTGGCAGCCTGCGGCACTGCCAGAGGAGAGAGCTCCGAGCAGAGCAGCGGCCAGAGACCCTGCCATAGGCTACGGCAGAGAGTGCAGCGACTCTGGCACAGCGGGGCTTCCCCGTCAGCGACCTCAGCTCGGCCAGCCCCGGGCCGGACCGCCCCAACAGAGCCCACAGAGCCGCGAGCACCCGCCGGAGGCCGTACGGGAGCCCCGGGTGCCAGACTGTCAATGTCAAGGCCCTCCGCACAGTAGGGCACAATGGAAAACTATCTGCCGTGGTCTACCAGCGTACGTGCCAACACCTGGCCCCCAGGCCGGGCTATTTCCCCACCTCGCTGGTCCCGGCGCCAGCAGCCGTGCCGCTCCGGCAGTGACCGCTGCACGTGGGGACAGTCCGGCCGCCGGGGAGAGCCCGGACCCCGCGGCGCCTTCCCGCCGGACCCGGCGCCAGCGAACTCCGCGTGCCGGGACGGCCCGGCCGCCGCACCCGGCCCGGAGCCGCGCTCCCGGCTCCGCACCGCGGCCCGTGCTCGCCGCCCAAGCACCCAGCCCCGCACAGGAGCAACCCAGCGGCGGCGGGCTGAGCGGCGGGCCCCGGCCTGCACGCACGGGGCGGCTCCGGCGGCGGAGCTCCGGACGGCGGCGGCCGGGCTGGGACGCGGCCTGGCTCCCGCTCGGTCTCCCGCAGCGGCGGCTCCGGCTGCCCCCGCCGCAGCTCCGAGAGCGGCCTCCCGGCCCCCCACTCGCTGCCGGGGACCGCCGGGCCCGCACATCCCCGCCGGCAGCGCCCTAAGCCGGGGGCTGCCCAGCGGCTGCGACCCCGCCGGCCGCCCCGGCCCCTCCGCCGCCCGGGTCCCGTCCGGCAGGGCGGCCCCAGCTGTCAAACCGCGGTCGCCGGCCGCTCGAGCCCCCCAGGCCGATGCCGCTCCCGCGTCCTTACCGCGCGGCCTGCCCGCTCCGCTCCGTCCCGTCGGCAGCCGGGCCCGTCTGTCGGCGGCGCCGCGTCACGCCGCGGGGCGCCCGGAGCGCCCGCCCCGGAGCCGGGCCCGGCCCAGGCAGGGGCGGCCGGGGCGGCCGGCGGGGCCGCTTGTTTACGCCGCGCAGCTGTCAGCGCCGCCCGGCCCCGCCCCGACGGCCGAGCCACCGGCCCCGCGCGGCTCGCTCGGCTCGGCACGGCCCGGCCCGGCCCGGCCCGGCCGCCGCTCCGCCGGGCGCCGCCGGATGCCGTCACCGCCGCCCGCCCCTCCCGTCCCGCGCTGCATCGCCGGGTCCGGCGCGGACCCCCGCGACCCCTCCGCGCCGCCCGCCAGGGGCACCGCCGGGATCGGGGCCGCTCCCCGTCGCCAGTACCGGGCACGGCCCGGGGCTCTGCACGGCCTCTCTTGCAGCCGGGCGTGGGGCTGTCCTTGCCACCCGGGGGGTCCCCTATGCCAGCCCAGGCAGGAAACCCGGATCTGCGCTGCGAGAGCCGTGAACCCCCGCATGGGCCCGCGGGGGTAAGGGTGCCTGCAGCGAAGAGCACGCAGAAGATGCCCAGTTTCCCACCTGGTGCAGCAAGCGGTGGGTTATGCTGCGTGACACGGGGCTGGCAGGACATACGCCCCGCCAGACTAGCCTGTTCCAGCCCTGGCTGGAGACCCCGGAGTAGAGGGCTCCGCAACCAGGCTGCGGGAATCACACTTCACATGAGGTCCATATCGATGGGCTGCAGCCCCGGGTCGGTGTGCAGCAGCCTGACAGGGAAACTGTCTGGTAAGGAATAACACAAGGAAAATCTATCAGCCCCGTTTCAAGACAGATACTTCCACCAAAGAGAAAAGGTGAGAAGTGAAACACAGCTTCAGTCATTTGTAAAGAACAACCCACTGTGGGCACAGGACCATGTCATTAGCAACACAAATGCAGCAGAACCCAAAGTGACCTGAACCCAAACTGACCTGAATCCTCCACACCTGCGATGAGTCTGGCAGCCTGGGGCAGGAGCAGGTCCTAGTGCTCTTGACAGAGAAAAGGAAGTCACTCAGATACCATGATAGAGATCGTGAAGCATTAGCAATCACACAGGAAACAGTCACCTTGGCAACCGAGATGCTGAGAACAGCCCAGAAAATCTAGCACAGGGCAGGTTGCTGTGCTAAACTAGGTTAGTTCTGCAGGGCAGCACCCTGGCCGCAGGTATTCAGGCTGGGCCGACCCTGGCAGCCATCCCCAAGTGCTGCACCAGAGACCACCAGCCACAGGGACTGTGGTGCCCCAGGCCCACCTTCAGGGCCATGGTCCGGCCAGGGGGAGAAGGCACCCACCAGACAGGCAGCACTCACCCCAGTGCCACTGCAGCATGCTCAGGAGTCGTCCCTGTAGCTGGCAAGCCCAGGCCTGCCCTTGGGGCACAGGGAGCCAGCTGTGCCCCATGGGGTTATATGGAGGATGCACGGACAGGGGCAGGTCCGGAGCTGGAGTCCAGACCGGTGGTGGGAGGGAGGATGGGATGCGGGCTGCCTGCCCCACCCATGGAGCTTATCTCTGGATGTCTCCTTTGGGCGCCGGCAGCCCAAAGGTGAGGAGCTGCTGCGCAGCCCTGTGACACACGGCGCTGAGAGGAGCTGACAAAGGGCCCTTGTCACCGTGGGCTTATCGCGGTGCTGCGGGGCAGGCAGGCAGGAAGCACCGCGCTCTTACGCAAACCACTGGCCTGGGATCCGCGCTGACCCCACAGCCCTGCCAAAGAAAACGCCTGAGGGGGTGAAACAGCTACTGCACATCTGCCAGGATCACAAACCCTCCTCTCACTTGGGGCCCACGGCTCAGAGGCACCACTGCACCCCAGGAGACAGCAGAAGCAGCTGCTCCGTGCGGCAGCGCCCAGCAAACTGGCAGCACTACTGCCAGCCAGCCGTACTGTCCCGTCCTGCGAGGTCTGCCCTGCCAGGATCCCCTGGACTACGGCCACAGGGGCCAAACTGCTCACTGGGGGATGGACAGGATCCCCCACACTCCACTGAGCACGATGTGGCTTGGCTTGGCTGCACACACAATCAACAGAAACCCACTTTCATGGAAAAATCAGGTTACTTTTTAGCTTTCAGGTTGCAGAATACAACTGCCCATCTGCCCAAGCTCCCTGGGAAACAGAGCAGCATGGGCTGCACCCCTGCCTGCAGGCACCCCAGCCTGGGGGACCTGCAGGATTGCAGGTGAAAGCAGCTAGTGAGTGGGCAATAGCAGGAAAAGGGCAGAGAGCCCCCACAGAGAAACCAGCACAGAAAACCAAGTAACAGGCAGAAACCTGGATGCAGCAAATCAACACCAGAAGGTTTACCCAGCACAGAGCAGCCTGCTCTGCCCCCCATGCCAGCAGAGTCCCTCTGCTGTGCTGTCCAGCCTTCTCCCTGCACACATCCTCACACTCTCCCGAAGCTAAGGCTGCAGTCCCTTTCCCTGGAGTCTCCCCAGTCCATCCCCTTCCCTCCACACTGGATAGTACCAGCAGGCCCTTTGGTGCCCAGGGAGATGGCACTGCCGTGGCCCAGGCAGGATCTGTGCCCCACAGGGTCCAGCTGGCTCCAGCAGCTCTATTTATCTCTGACTCCCAGACACAACATCTCACTGTGGCCACATGCAGGGACTCAGGCCCAGCCCAAACACCCTGAGCTTGCCCTGCAGTACAGCTGCAGACACAAACAGCAGCTGCTCAAGGTGGGTTCTGTAGCTATCTGCCTTAGGCTTTGTCAGCAGCAGTCCTAATGCTGCCAAGGTATTGATCCACAGCCTCGTCTGGCTCTGCCCCTGCTCTGGGCTGCGGGATGTGCCCTTCCATCACCTGTCCTGTGACAGCACCCTGTCATCACCTGCTGGTCAGGTGCAGGGATATCCTTGCCCAGCCTAAGTCTGTAAGGTGCCTGTGGCATTCCACACGAGTGACACACACAGCAGCACACACACATATGGGCAGGGAGCACCAGGCTGGGAGCCCACCTGCAGCCCAGCAGCAGGAATGCCATGTGCCCATGGGCTTGGTGGGCTGGGGAGGGGGTGCTCACAAGCCCGGACACACAAACCCAGCCCAAAGACCAGCAGGTGTGGCTGGCACAGCACTGAGGGGCAGACTGGCCCATGCTCCGGGCTCACTCGTGGAACAGCTGCCAGCCTTCCATGGCCTCACACCACCCCAGCAAGGGGGGGCTCAGCCCCACAAAGTGCCTCCCACCCTGCTGCAGCCCAGCTGCCAACTGCCAAGCGCTGCAGGGCCAAGATGTCAGCAGCCACTGCGCTGGGGAAAGGGAACACAGGGCAAAAGACTTCAGTGGAGGGCATCTTCCTGCCATGGCCTCCAGCACCTGGAGCCACAGAACTGAGCCAGGCTTGAAGGCATTTCCCTGTTTGCCCAGGTCTTTAGTTTGGCTTCACCTGAATGGGACAGTGTCTGCTTTGTGTGCAATCCCCAAGCTTCCTCCTAGCTGTGGCCAACTGTTCCTCCAAGCTTATTCCTTGCCACGTGGCACAGGGGTCACCAGGTGGGAACAGGCTGTGACAACCCTCAACATTGACAACATAAACACAGAGTGGGTGCTCTGGTTGTCACCTGGGTGCAAAGGCCAGAAGCACACCAACAAGCACACAGATCCACTCTTGCTCATTCCTGGCAGACACTGCAGGTGCTCTAGGATTATAAAGGCATCGATGCCTCAGTTGCTCAGGCAAACCACCAGCTTCAGGGCATCATTTCAGCAGAAACGGGTTTGTATGGAGGGCACTGCAGGGACACCCTTCCCCAGAACTAGAGCAGGGACTGAGTCAGAATGCCAGGTACAGCCAGCCAGTGCTGCAAGGGACTGGGCCCACCTGCCCCCATGCCTGGGGCAGCCACCCCCACCTGCAGCCCAGCCAGATCATGGGCATCCAACTGGATCTGCCCAGCCCTGGCATTTCTGTAGGCCAAAGAGAGTCCCCCAGGAGAGAACCAGCCTCCAAGGTGGCCTTGGGACCTCTGCAGCCTCTTCTGGGACCAGACTAGGGTGGTACTGCTGCAAAAAATTGTGTCTGCTCTCCCCTAGACTGCCTGCAGGAGATGCTGCCAGAGGGACATCTCCCAGCCCAGACCAAGGACACCAAAAGAAAAACACTTCCCTGCACTCGCTTATGGATTGTGCTCCACTGCTGACCCACCAACTGGAAAAGCACATGCACCCTGGCCTTTCCTGGCTGCCAGAGTGGCCTCACCCCACAGGGCCTCTGCCACACAAGCATGAGAGCACCTGCTCTGCTACTGCCAGTGAACTGTTAAAGCGTGGCTCTGCCCCCCTGCTTCCTAAATTTCCCTGCCAGCAAGCAGATTTCATGGAAGATAAAAGAGGGTTTCCTCTTCCTTTCTTCGTAGAAGCCAGCAGAAGATAGCAGGCAGAACGT
>NC_052025.1:20263605-20300192 GCF_015832195.1 Motacilla alba alba | reverse complement strand
TTTCTTGGAGCCTGCTGAGGTTGTGTTTGGAGTCTGGCCCTGCCTGGAGAAGGGGGAGCTGCTTTCTGGGACTGTGAGGGGGCTGTCTGCTCTCGGTGGGGTGCAGCTGTGGTTCCCGGGGCGTTCGAGGGGCTGCAGTGATGCCTTGAGGGGCTGAGACTGTGGAACCAGGGGCAGGATGGTGAGGGGCTGTCGGCTCCATGCTCTCCTCAGCCCTGGAGGAGCTGCAGCCCCTGGCTGAGCAGAGCTGGGTCTGCCTGCTGGGGAAGGGTCTTGTCTCCATCTGGAGATGCTCTTGTGCCACTCCTGGCTCCTCGGGGCCCTGGCTGGGGCACAGGTGAGTGCAGGGCAGCCTCGCCAAGGGCTGGGCCAGCCCCATCTCCCCGAGGCAGTGGCTGCTGGCGGGCTCTATTTTGGGTGCTCTGCCGAGGGCTGTGTGAGCTGTTCCTGCCAGCTCATCCCTGCTTGGCCGCTGTTCCCCGCTCACAGCCACGCTCCCCGGGGCTGAGCGCAGCCCTGGGGGAGCTCAGAGTTTGGGGGCACCCCTGGCTCTGCGGCTGTGCTGCTGCTGCTGCCTGGCACAGCCCGGGTCACGCTGGGGACACGCTGGGCACAGCGTGGGGGTCCCAGCCCAGCAGAGTTCAGCCCCAGCCGTGCCCTCCTGGGGTTTCATGGAGGAGAGGGTCCAACCATGCCCACAGCACCTTGCTTTCCCTCTGATCTGGGCAGAGCGGGAGCCTGGCTCAGGTTTGCACCTGCTTTAATTGGGACCCTGATTTCTCCTGCTGGAAAAATGGGTGTGCTGGGGATCAGTCAGCTAAAGTCCATCAGCCAGTGACAGCCCTGCCACCTCCTGTGGCCATGCAGCGCCACACTGCTGCTCCTCGTCCCCTCTGCTCCCTGACGGTTGAGCTGGCCCTGGTGAGACCTTGCCCAGCGTGGCAGCACCTTGGGCAGGCTGGGGAAGAAGCCGTCAGCCCAGCCCGGGGCGCCAGAGCGAGGGCTGTCTGTGTGACACATCCTGTGGCACTGCGAGGGCACGGGGGCTGGCACGCGTGTCTGGGACCAGAGGGGGGTCCCCGGGGACCTGAGGCGGGTGATGCAGTGGGGGGCGATGCAGTGGGTGATGCAGTGGGTGATAACAGTGGGTGATGATGCAGTGGGTGATGCACTGGGTGATGCAGTGGGTGATGATGCAGTGGGTGATGATGCAGTGGGGGATGATGCAGTGGGTGATGCAGCAGGTGATCACAATGGGTGATGCAGTGGGTGATGCAGTGGGTGATAACAGTGGGTGATGATGCAGGTGATAACAGTGGGTGATGATGCAGTGGGTGATGCAGTGGGTGATGATGCAGTGGGTGATGCAGCAGGTGATAACAGTGGGTGATGATGCAGTGGGTGATGCAGTGGGTGATGCAGTGCTTCTGGAAGAGGCTGCATCACCCCAGAGCAGCTGCATCATCACGGGGAGCGGCTCCAATGTCTCTATAGCAACCGTGGGGTAAAAATAGTGCAGCAGCTTTAGGGAGCTGTCAGGGCCTGGCAGGGATTGCTGCTGGCATGGGTGCGTGGGGAGCACAGGCTCAGCAGGGAGCAGGGGCTCAGCAGAAGGGGGGTTTGCTGTGCTGCCAAGAGCTGCTGCCCTGCCAGGGCTGCTCTGGGGCCTTTGACAACCCAGGGAAGGAGGGAGCAGGGTGCTCCGGGCGTGGGGCTGTGGGCGAGGGGCTCAGGCAGTGAGCACAGCAGCACAGAGCCCCCGACTGCTTGTGCACTGACTCCCTGCGTGTCCCCTGCCCTGGCTGCTGGCTGAGGGGATGGTGACAGCAGTGTGCACAGCAGGGTCTGTAGGTGCCTGAGTGAGGAGGATTCCCCGTGCTCCCATCACGCCTGCACCCTCGCTGCCGTGGTGGTGAACGTGGATGCGGGCTGGATCTGTGTCAGACTGGCAGCTCTGCAGCTGCACCGGCCACCACGGGCCTCACAGGTGGCTGCGCCTGCTGTCCCCTCTCTGAGCTGGGGACCCCCACGCCCGTCTGAGGCTTGAGCAGAGTTTCAGCCTTTCCTGTAGGCAGTGGGGTTTGGAGATGAGTGGGGTGGGGGTCTCTCCAGACTCTGCTCCACAGTGGGGGGAGTTGGTTCGACTCAGACTGGCAAATTGTGGGAAGGTCTGAAAATCAGGCTGTGGTGGCCTGTGCTGCTGAGCAGCCAGAGCTGCTCCCCTTGGCGTCACCAGTGGCATTTGCTCGGCTGCTGGGCCTCGGAGGGAGGCAGCTCCTGTCCCTGGCTGGGCCCTGTGGAGCTGGGCTGGCATGCAGGTGATGGCTCTGGGGATGCTCTGGGGTGCTGGATCATCCTCCCTCACTGGCAGCAGGGCTGGGAGCTGTCCTGGCGGGCACGGGGGCAGGGAATAGTCTTTGTCTCCCTGTCCTTGCCCCTGGCTTCTTGTGTCCCTGTGTCCTCCACCGGACCCCCGGGTACCCCTGTTCCTCCTCCTTCCCTCTCCCCGTCCTGCAGTTGCTGTTGCCTTGACAACCTCTCTCCTTCCCTACACGATTTCCCCTTCGTAATCTGCTCACTCTTGCCCCTCCACGGTGGGCTTTCCCCGGCTGTGCTCCAGAGGGGCAGCAGAGCACCCCTTACCTCACAAGGCTGGAGATGCCCTTGGTAGCAGGGAAATCACCAGATCCTGGCAGGAGGAGGAGGAGGAGGAGGAGGAGGCCACTTGTGCTGTAATGGGTGAATCACTGAATCCCAGAATGGGTTGGAAGCGCCTTAAAGCTCATCCCATCCCACCCCTGCCGTGGCAGGGACACTGCCACTGTCCCAGGCTGCTCCAGCCCTGCCCAGCCTGGCCTGGGGCACTGCCAGGGATCCAGGGGCAGCCCCAGCTGCTCCGGGCAGGCACAGAAGGGATGGAGTGACGATGCAATTTGTGTGATTATTCACCAGTTAAGGTGACAGTGTGCTGTCATGGGGCAGGGACAAAAATATGCTTGGGCTCTCTGGGCACAGTGTTTGTTGCTTGTGGCAATGGGCAATAAATTCCTTGTGGTTTTGGGTAATTTCTGGAGGTTTTCTGGCTGTTGGGTAGGTGATTCCCCACCCTGAGCTCCTGGATTCAGTGCTGCAGCTCTGATGCTGGCAGGGCACAGGCACTGAGGTCCAGCGTGTGCCTTGCCATGGGCTGGGGATGCAGCTCTCACCCAGCACTGCCCTGTACTTCCCTGATATTATTAAACGAAGTTTTATAAATATTCATGGCAAGAAAATCAATGCAAAAATATTCCATTCCCTTGTTTTGCTTTTGTAATTTTAGAAGCTCGTTTTCTCGTGGGGAGCCACTACGGTGCTCTTTGGGTTGTGTTTGACTCCCAGCTCTGGAATCCCCACAGGGAGCAGCAACAGGAAAAAGTCAGTGCCTGTTCCCTGGGCACGGCAGCGGCGTGGGGCTCCAGGCGGAACGGCAGCTAAAGCCCAGCGTCTGGGCTGCTGGATCCTGACTCTGCCAAAGCTGAGGGGCAAAATGTCTTCAGCCTGGAGAAGAGAAAGCTCTGGGAACACCTTAGAGCTCCCTCCGCTGCCTAGAGGGGCTCCGGGAGAGCCAGGGAGGGACTGGGGACCAGGGCTGGAGGGCTGAACGAGGTGGAACGGCTCCCACTGCCAGAGGCAGGGATGGATGGGATCTTGGAAGGAATTCCTGGCTAGGAGGGGATGAGGCCCCGGCACAGGTGCCCAGAGCAGCTGGGGCTGCCCCTGGATCCCTGGCAGTGCCCAAGGCCAGGCTGGACAGGGAATAGAGCGCCCTGGGACAGCGGGAGGTGTCCCTGCCACGGCAGGGGTGCAATGAGGTGAGCTTTACGGTCCGTCCCCTGCCGAATCATCGCCCCCTGAGCCCCGGGGGCGCCGCGGCAGCCGCCGCCGTGCCCGCCGGCAGCTGAGGAGGGGCGCTGAGCGGAGGCAGGAGAGGATCCGAGTTTGCGCTCCTCGGCGCGTGTGTCGGAAGAGAAGGGATCCGTGTTTAATGACAGAGCAGCGCAATAACCTGCAATTAGCCGCGCTCGGAGCCTGCGGGGGCGGCGCTCCCCGCCAGCGCCGGGCTGAGCGATGCTGCGCCGTGCCCGGGCCGGGGCCGCTGCCCTTCCCCGGGCTGGCAGCGCCCCCTCCCCAGGGCAGCCCCCTCCCCAGGGCAGCCCCCTCCCCAGGGCAGCCCCCTCCCCAGGGCAGCCCCCGCGGGACCCTGCCCTGCCGTGCGCCCTGCTGGGGGCTCGGCTGCTGCCCTCTGCGCGTCTGCTGTCCGTGCGGTCACCCTCGGCTCCTGTGCCAGCGCAGCCGCTGAGGGGGCTGAGGCGGCGCTGGCGGGGACAGCGACACGAGGGACGGTGGAATGCTCTGACGCGTGTCCCCGCAGCCGCCCCTCGCCCTGTGCCGGGCTGCCCCGAGGGCTGCATCAACTTCAATATCTCTGCGCAGTGAAATTTCCTGGTGCGGCTTTCATGTCCGCCGGGACGCTTATGAAATATCCGGCTTCTGGCTTTTTTTTCTGAAGAAGTGGAATTTCCTATTCGGGACTTTAATATCGGGGCTACGTGCTCAGGGCGAGCAGCGGCCCCGCTGCTGGCTCAGCCATCGCGCCCCGCGCCCGGCTCCCCGGGAATTCGGCTGCCTCAGGGGTTTTCCGGCGGCGCTAAGCCGTCTTTTCACGGCTGATCACCCCACCTGCCGCGGGGGAAAGCCAAACACACACTGACAACCCGCCGGCGGCTGTTTGCAGAGGCATCGCACGAGGTGCCGGCCCCCCGATGAACCCCTCATGCGGAACGCAGGCACTCGCATCTGGGGCTCCCGGAGGCTCCGGGCGCTCACCCCAGCCGTTTAGGGCTCCCGGTAGCTTCAGGCACCCACCCCGCCCAGCCTGGGGCTCCCGCAAGCTCCTGGTGCCCCCCAGGGCAGCCCCCGGTGCCGAGGGATGCCATGACCGCTCCAGCTTTGTCCCTCAGCCGGCTCACGGCGCGATGCTGGGGACGACCCCCCCTCCTCCCTCACTTCATTTTGTGCGTCCGCCGCCATCTCCACACCTCCCCGGGCAACGGCAGCAGCGAGGGGCGGCGTGGGCTGTGTGTAGAGCAGTCCTGGGACCCCCAAGTGCTCCGAGCCCACTGGTGCCAGCCCCTCGGTGTGCGCCCAGAGCTGAGGTGTGGCGGGGTCACATCCTGCCTGCCCCCTGGCCTGGCTCTGCAGTCTCTGGAGGGGACAAAAAGCCATCGACGAGGGGTGACAGAGCCTGTCCCAAACGCTGACCCTTCCCTCTATGCTCCGAGAGGATGCTCGGGGTCTGGGGCAGGGCACAGCCCTGGATCCCGGGCTGCTGTGGGGCCGTGCACAGCCAGGGCAGCCCCGGGGCACGGCCCAGCTGTCCCCACAGGGCTGCAGAGGGAGAAGGGAGCCGTGCCTGGCACACACAGGGTGGCACCACTGTGGACACGTGGCAATGAGCCCGGGGGGCCGAGGCTCCCACTTGGGGCTGAGTCAGTGTCTGGGGACAAGCCAGGGGTCAGGGTGGGGCCCCAGCTCGGGAC
Organism: Motacilla alba alba; assembly: GCF_015832195.1. Classification (NCBI taxonomy): domain Eukaryota; kingdom Metazoa; phylum Chordata; class Aves; order Passeriformes; family Motacillidae; genus Motacilla; species Motacilla alba. The sequence goes on along the minus strand of NC_052025.1, from coordinate 20,294,613 downwards.
TGGGTTTAGGGGGTGCACCTTTAGGGGCTGGGTTTAGGGGTGCATCCCCTCCCCAGGCCATGTGCAGGCAGTGCCTGACGTGGAGCTGCTCCCTGCCCTGATGCCTGCCCCTGGGAATTCAGGGGGTCTGGGGCACCCACCCCGTGGGGCTCGGGGATCCCCTGCAGCCCTCGTCAGGCAGCAGGGTGTGCAGGGAGCTGCAGGGCAGCTCTGTGCGGGTGGCAGTGCTTTGGGGAGCCCGCGGGGCTGCGGCAGTCCGTGCTGTGGGGGGCCAGGGCAGTCCCGGGGTGTGGGCTGTGCAGCCAGTGGGGTTCAGCCAGGCCAGGCTGTATCCCCCGTGGAAAGAAACCTCGTCCCGGGGCTGGTGCTGGCTCTTTCCTCTCCACCCAGCCGTGCATCCATGGGCAAGCACCCCAGAATGCCAGCAGGCTGGCACTCACTCTGCAGAGCACTTCAGTGGAGCCAGGAAGGATCGGACAGGTGGGAATAGCTGGAAAACTGGGAAAAGGAGGATGGACAGGTGAAGGGATTCCTGGGTGCTTTAGAGCATTGGTTTGTCAGGCAGGGGCAGCCCCTGTGGGACCCCCGGCGACCCCAGGCTGGGTGGGACACGGGCTGAGCACCCCAGGGTGGATGGGAGCACAGACACCCCCTTACCTCATCCCGGGGTTCGCTGCCCCTGTCCCTCTGCAGCGCTCATCATTTCCTCTGTCTGCTGGAGATGGCCGGCAGGAACTCACCTAGAAAGCCAGGGAAATGTTGGGAATAAATGGCTTTAAACAGGAACAACTGCCGGCACAGGAAAGCAGGGGAGTTTTACACTCATTTCTTACTTTTATAATGATTCTTTACGTTGATCCCAAAGAATCCCCAGCTAACTTCACTGAAACACAAGCAAACGGTAACGCATTAAAAAGCACTTCAAGAACTTTTCCAAAAAGATGCGTTTTCCTGCTGGAGACCTGCTGCAGATGCTGAAAGGGAAAACCCCGGAGAGACGGGACCCGCCAGGTTTTAGTGAAAAAAGACACTTCTGTATCCCTGCATTCGCTTGGCGGCCGGTTTGTCCTGAGCCCGCATCTGGAGCTGCAGCGGCACAGCTGGATCGCCGCAGCTGGAGCCGCAGCCGGGACAGCCCGGGGGCCGCGCGGGGCCAGCGCGCCAGGACGGTCGCTCGTGTCACTCGCATACCCTTATCAGTTCTCCGTCCAACAGTCAGAGAGCAGAAGCTGGGCTGGAAAAGTGATAAGGGCACGAGAGCGGCCTCGGGAGACTCCCCTGGAGCGGCGGGGCGCGTCCCGCGGGAAGCCGGCCGGTGCGGTGCGAGGGGACGGAGGTCGGGCTGTCCCCGGGTGCCTCTTGTCGCGGGAGGCGTCCTGGGGAGCGCGGGGTGCCGCAGCCAGCCTGCCCGCGCTGCCCGCAGCGAGTGCCCCGCGCCCCTGGGCTGCGGCTGCTCCAGCCCCCCGGACACTCCCCACCGACAACTTTCATAACTCAGTCCCCTCCCTGCGGGGAGGGACCGTCCCCCTGGGGCCGAGCCGGCACCCGGCCGGCGGGGCGCGGGTGGGACCTGCCCGCCGCCGGATTAAGCTGAATAAATCGCGGGGGTGCAGCCGGGCGGATTCGTCTGACGCTGCAGAAAGGCACCCGCAGCCGCCGCGGACCCCAGCCCGCCCCTGCCGCCGTGCCGGGGGAGCGGGGCTGGGGGTGCCCCTCTCCCGAAGGGCAGGAAAGCCCCGCCGCCGTGCCAGGGAAGGGTCTGGCAGCGCCGCCCCTGCTCCAGCTGCTCACAGAGGTGTTGGGGCACCCGTGCCAGGGGTGGTGCTCCGTCCTGTGCCCCACGGCAGTGTCACCACGTTCCCCCATCCTTCACATCCCTCCTGAGCGGTTCCTCCCGCCACACGCCCGAGGAGAGCAGCTGAGCCTGCTCTGTCCTGGGCAGTCACGGGCAGCCCTTGCCCCGCCGCACAGCCGAGGATATCGGGGGGCCCGGCCAGCCCTGGCCAGCGCCACTCTGCCTCCGGAGCGCCCCTGCCCTGCTGCTCCCAGCCGCAGAGCAGCCGGGGCGGGAGCGGGGCAGTGCAGACCTCCCCTCCCAGCCCGGGCCTGTGCGAGCCTGCCGGGGCGCTGGCCCCTCCGGGCGGGCGTTGGCCGCGGCGGGAGCGGCCCCGGGCCCGGGGGACTCGGGCTGGGCCACAGATTCTCCCGGTGTGAGTCAGCGGCGCAGGAGCCCTCCTGTGCCAGGCAGGTTGTCCTGGCTGAGCTGCCCTGGGGCCAGGGACTGGCTGTCCTTCGGCGAGGATGCACACGGGGTCTGGCAGCAGCAGAGAAGGGTGGAGGTGACAAAGCAACTGTCAATACCGGTGCCTTGGGCTGGTTCAGGTGCCCTGCATCCTCCCTGTCCTTCTCCCAGCGTCTCCTTCCTCCCCACTCACTGCTTCCCAGGGCTGTGCCGCCCTTTCCCAGGCGTGGAACGAGCACAGGATGACATTGCAGCTGGAAACAGCACTTTTTCCAAACTGAAACACCTCTACAGGTCCTGTTGGAGGAGAGTGGGCTCTGGGAACTCCTGCACATCAAGGCCTGTGCTGGCTGTGGGCTCCGAGGGGCTGTGGCCACAATTCCTCCTGGTTTTGGTCCAGGTTTACTGGCTGCTCGAAGGACAAAGATGGTGATGGGGCCGGTACGCCTGGCACCAGGAGCAGGGAGGCAGCTGGGGCCGCTGTGTCCCCCCGGGCTGGGACGCTGTCCTGTGCCACGCCACAGGCAGGAGAGAGGGGGAGATGGTGGCAATCACGTCCCCTCTGCTTTGGGTGGTGCGGGACAGAGGAGTTTGACAAACCAGGGCGACAGCAAAGGGCTGTGAGAGCACGCCACTCGTGCCAGGGGTCCGTGTCCAACAGCACCCCCTGCCCAAAGACCCCCGGCGTAAGCCAGGGCACGGCCACAGCCCTTCTCCTCGCACTGTGAGGAGTCCCAGGCAGTTTTGGGAAAGCCAGAGCTCCCGGGACAGCCGGGCCCGGCCCCGCAGCGCTGCTGGCGGCTCCCAGGCTGCTCCCACCTGCCCAGCACCGCCGGCTCCCTCGGGCACGGTGGGAACCGCAGCGCCAGACAGGCCCGGGGGGCTGGCTGCGGCCGGAGCCAGCGCTTTGATGTCCCCGAGCGGCGCTGGGCAAGCACAAAGGCAGGGCGCAGCCGCAGGGCCCCTGTTGGTTTTGGTGATTATGCCGCTGAGCGGCTCCCGGGATGTGAACACTGAGTCCAGAGCAAACAAGGCTCGCTCCCGAGGCGGAGCTCGGCGCTGGCTCTTCCCGGGCCGGCAGAGGGGCTGCTGCGCCCAGGGCAGGGCGGCAGTGGGGCTGGGGGCTGAGCAGGCGGGGCTGTGCTCTCCCATCGGGTCCCGGAGCTGCGGGGCTGCGATTTCCCCGTCATCTCCTGGCTCCGCGGCAGTCACGAGGGGCCGGAGCTTGTGTGCCAAGCAAACGCCTGCCCTGCTGCTCCCATCAGCAGGTTTATTCGTGCTGCCTGTCCCCCCAGCGCTGTTATTGAAGGCTGGGAGCGGGGGGAGGCCCGGCGGGGGAATCCCCCTGAGGTGGGAGGAAATTGCGAATTCCTCCGAGCGCGTCCCTGTCCCGGCGCTGCGGGTTCGGAGCAGCCGGCTGGGACCCCGCGGGCGCGGAGGGCCCCGGCGAGTCCCGCCAGCTGCACAGACACACAGCCGCGTGTGCTGCGGGCACCGCGGGGCGCTGAGCCAGGACTGGCCGCGCACTGAGCTCCCCGAAACTCCAGCTTAGCTCTGTGCTCGGAAGGGACCCCCCACGCCATCTCCTTCCAGCCCCCTGACACGGGCAGGATCTAACCCGAGCCTCCCACCAGGCCAGGTGGCTCCAAAACCCGCCCGGCCCGGCCTGAAACGCTTCCAGGGAAGGGGCAGCCACCGGCGAGGTGCCCGTGGTGGCGGTGGGGCTGCACTGCTTCCCGCAGCCGCTGGATGTCACCTACAATATGGGCTGTGCGGGCACGGCTCTGACCCGGCACGGCTCTGACCCCACAGTCTCTGACCCCTGCACGGCTCTGACCCGGCACGGCTCTGACCCCACAGTCTCTGACCCCTGCACGGCTCTGACCCTGCTCGGCTCTGACCCCACAAGCTGTGACCCCACACAGCTCTGACTCCACAATCTCTGCCCCCGCACGGCTTTGACCCCACACAGCTCGGACCCCACAAAACTCGGACCCTACTCGGCTCTGGCCCCACAATCTCTGAGCCCACAATCTCTGAGCCCACAATCTCTGCCCTGCTCAGCTCTGACCCCACAATCTCTGACCCCACACAGTTCTGACCCCACAATCTCTGACCCCACAATCTCTGACCCCGCTCACGTCACTGCTCCCGCTGCTCTTGACACCACACTCACTCCACGAGGCTCAGCTCCTGCTCCACTGGCCGTGGCTCGGAATCGTCTCTCTGTTCCCACTCTGTTTCCCATCTGATTTCCCACTGGGGGTGTCCCGTGTGGGATTCTCACAACCCCCACGGCCCTGGGGAGGGCAGTCCCGTCCCCCGGGCCCTGCCCCGGTGTCTCAGGGGTGTTTTCACCTGGGGTGAGTGAGAACTGCGACATCACCGTCTGAAAGGCACGGGCTGGGAGTGCCACACGCTTCCGCTCGGCAGCTTTTCCCCTGGAGGGGGAATTATTCCTTGTTAAGGCTCATTTTGCCATCCACACGGTTCTGCTGTGGTGGGATGCTGCCTTTTAACACTCAGGTTTAGGAACTGCAAGAGAATCACAGAATCCTGGACGGGTTTGGGTTGGAAAGGACTTCAGGACCACCCCATCCCAGCCCTGCCACGGCAGGGACACCTTCCCCTGTCCCAGGCTGCTCCAGCCCCATCCAGCCTGGCCTGGGCACTACCAGGGGTCCAGGGGCAGCCGCAGCCACTCTGGACACCCGTGCCAGGGCTGCCCACACCCAGGGAAGAATTTCTTACTGAGGTCTGACCCCGACCTGCGCATACCCAGCTGGTTACTGTGATATTTTACCAAAATCGTTTTGATAGGATTTTCTCCTGAGAAGCTGGGAGGCTTCAAGAAAGAAATGCAAGCAGGAACTATCTGATAGCTGTGGAATGTGGTTTAGAGATGGCTTACTAACAGGTGTATCTTTGATTGGTTTCACATACATTGTTTTTGTTTGATGACTAATCCTTAGTTTAGTTGTGTCGAGGTTCTGGTCAGTCACGAGATTTTGCAATTATTCTGTTTTATTCTTTTCTAGTTTTCTGATAAATTATTTCTTTTATTATTTTAGCATAGTTTCAGCATAGCATTTTTAACATAATACATATCATAAACTAATAAATTAGCTTTCTAAAACATGGAGTCAAGATTCTCATCTCTTCTCTCATCCTGGGGACCCTCGAACACAGCCACGGGTTAGCAGCCCGGTGCCATCCCAGCCCGCTGCCCACCACCCTGAGGGGGCAGAGCTAAGGCTCCCCCAGTGCCAAACTTGCTTTTTCCAGGCTCAACCGCAGCGAGCAGAGCCCTGTCCCTGCCGGCTTTCCAGCAGGACACGGCAAACGCGGGCTCGGCCCGGCCGGGGCTCGCTCAGGCTCGGGCTGGCTCTGGGGCTGAGCCGGCTGCCGGGGCTGCCCGGGAGATGCAGCTGGAGCCAGAGCCAAGCGCTGCCGCGGAAAGAGCTGGGCTTTGGGAAAACCTGTTTTTTCCACAACTCGGCTGTTGCAGGAGGAGGGTGAGGAGCCGCAGCGTGCCCGGCACTCTGACTGCCCCTCTGAGCATCGTGACTGCAGAGGGGCCGGCTCCGGGAACATCGGGAAGAAGCAGCCAGGGGATGTGTGTCCGGAGCCCTGTCCCTGCTCTCACAGCCCTGTCCTGCACTCACAGCCCTGTCCCTGCACTCACAGCCCTGCCCCTGCACTCAGAGCCCTGCCCTGCACTCAGAGCCCTGTCCCTGCACTCAGAGCCCCTGCCCGGCACTCAGAGCCCCCTCCCTGCGCTCGCAGCCCCTCCGGCACCGCCCTGCCCTGCTCTCTCTGCCGTGGGCAGTGGCCCCGGCGCTGTCCCAGCCTCCTCCCTGTCGCCAGCGTCAGGGCATCCTCCGCGGTTCTGGGCTTTCCAGAAGAATGCGAATGGAATGAAGGATCAGAGGTCAGTGAGCAGGAGAGCAGAGTATTTCTGGAAAGGCCGGGAGCGGCGATTGCTCACAGCCTGGCGCACGTGGCCGGCGCTGGCCGGGAGGCTGGGCTGGCACAGGGAGGTGACAGCCAGGGCTGTGCCCCACCCCGGGATGGCAGCCCGGCCTGGGGGCACGGAGCTTGTGGGACAGCCCGGGGTCCCACAGGGGCCACCCCTGGCCTCGGGTGGGCGTTTGGAAAGCGAGGTACAACCTGCCAGAGCGAGAGCAGGAGCTGCCCCAGGGCTGCAGCCCCCCTGCTCTGGAGCCAGGCTGGAGAGCTGGGAATGTTCCCCTGGAGAGAAGCTCCATGCAGAGCTCAGAGCCCTGCCAGGGCCTACAGGGGCTCCAGGAGAGCTGCAGAGGGACTGGGGACAAGGCCTGGAGGGACAGGACACAGGGAATGGCTCCCAGTGCCAGAGGCAGGGCTGGATGGGAGATTGGGAATTGGGAATTGTTCCTGGGAGGGTGGGCAGCCCTGGCACAGGTGCCCAGAGCAGCTGGGGCTGCCCCTGGATCGCTGGCAGTGCCCAAGGCTGGGTTGGAGCTTGGAGCAGCCTGGGATGGTGGGAGGTGTCCCTGCCATGGCAGGGGCTGGAACAAGGGGGTTTGTGAGATCTCTTCCAGCCCACAGGATTCTGGAATTCTGTGGTTTGGCAGCAGCTCTCCCCTCTCCCGAGCTCAGAGTGTCTCTCACAGGCAGAGCCAGGGCACAGCTGTGCTGCAGGTGTCTCTGGAGCAGAGCTGAGGGAGCGTTCCCTGCACTTTCCTAATTACAAACCAGATTAGAGTCTGATATTCCATAGGATAAAAGAACATCTTGACGATGGACCCGCATCACGAGGAGCTGGTGCAGCCAGACAGCCCCTCCTCACTTCAGAGACCCTCCCTGGCTCACGAGCCCGACCCCATTTCCCAGCCAAAGCCCCCTTGTGCCCCTGCCCCACAGGACAAGCCCTCCCAGCGCCTCCAGCTGGGCACAGGGCCTGGCCGGTGGCACCCCCGGGGTGACCCTGAGGCCAGCCCTCTCCCCCAGCCCCCTCCCAGCCTGTCCCCCGAGGCTCCAGGGACTCCGGCTGCACGTGGGCTCAGCCCACGGGCGCTTCTCCTCGGGAGCTGCGGCGGGGGACGGGCTCCTCCTCTTTCCTCATTCCCATTTATTTTTGGCTCCCAAGTTGTCATAAATGATTTGAGCTCAACAGTTTTTAAAATTTGAACTCCAAGCAGCTATTTAAAGCCTCGACAGGATGCAGGAGTGTATTAGGAGCTTATTTTTAGAGCCTTTCTTAGGGTGAGAGGCTCACTCAGCATGGCTTGCTCCCCGGTGCCGGACTGAGACCAGCACGGGAGCCCCACCGAGCCCCACCGAGCCCCAGGGGCTGTCGGGGGTGGCGTCCTGGGCGGGGGAACGGCAGGACCCCCGTTCCTCGGAGCCCAGAGAAGCCAGGCAGGCACAGAGTGCAGTCACCACTGCTGGGGATCAAGCGTTGCAAAGCAAAAGGGATTGGATTGGAGAGGGCTTTGAACGTGCCGGTCCTCAAAGTTCTTGTAGTTAATATAGCAGTTAATTAGCACGGTGAAGGTTTCAAAACTTCTGTTACCAGGAGGCTGATGTTACTCTGTGTCCCAGTGCTTCGGGATGGAGGAATCTTCCCGAGCAGCGCCGTCTCTCTGGGCGCTGCTCCACCCTGACCTTGTGCACGTGGGTTCTCCTCCCAGTGTGCACCGGTTCCGGAGGCCTCGCACACTTTATTCCTTTGTTTCATTTCGTTTTACTTTGGTTTTATTTTAGTTTATTTTGTTTTTATTTTTATTTTATTTTATCCCGACCATTGTTCCGATCTGGGATATTTTTTTGGCCTGCACTTAATTAGTCATAATTCAGAGGTTTTCATAAGTCACACACTGCACATGCTGAAGTGCTAATGAGGCATTTCCATGCTGAATCACCAACTAATGATTTACCACAATGATTTTGTTATTAAATCCCAACCCCTGGCTCTGGCGAGCAGCGCTGGGAGACGCCTGTTTGCTAATACACGGAGACAGTGGAATGCAAGCAGAAAATATTATGAGCTCGTCATCAGAGCGCTGACATATTGATGTGGCACCTGCACCTGCCTGCAGGGTTTTCCAAAACCCGCTGCTGAAGAAGCCTGACAGATTGGTTATCCGCAGAGCCAGGCTGGCTCCACGCACTGCAGCCCAGCTCCCACACACCCAGGGAGGGGAGGGAACCACGGGCACTCATCCCATCCCCCGGGACCCTCATCCCTCCCCCTGGGACCCTCACCCATCCCCTGGGACCCTCATCCATCCCCTGGGACCCTCGGGCAAAGGGGGCTCGTGGGAGCTGGGCTCTGCACCACCCTCCCTGACCCTCACCACTGTGCCACTTCCAGGCATGAGGGTAGCCGAGCCCATCCTGGTGCCTGAGGGCATCCTGGTACTGAGGGAATCCTGGTACTGAGGGAATCCTGGTACTGAGGGAACCCTGGTACCTGAGAGCATCCTGGCACCTGAGGGCATCCTGGTACTGAGGGAACCCTGGTACCGAGGGAACGCTGATACTTGGGGACATCCTGGTACCCAAGGGCATTCCGGTGCCTGAGGGCATGCCAGTACTCCCGTGCATCCCTCCTGGCTGAGGGGGTGGCAGTGAATGCTCCCACCAGGTTCTGTGCCAGGGTACCCAGTGCGTCCCAGTGCTGGTGGGGCATGGCTGGGGGCTCAGCCAGGATGGTGGGTGGGAAGAGGGCCCCTGCTGCCCCAGAGGTGCTGCCCAGGCTGCGGGCTGGCTGGCTGAGCCATCTTTCCAGTGCCACGTCTCCCGGCGCGGGAGCAGCGTCCCGAGTGCCGTGCTGCCTCCCCCTGGCAGCAGCACCGACACGATGGCACTCGTCTCTTCACCCTGTCCCTGTTGCTGCTGCTCCTTTGGCAGGCTGGGGCTGCCGCCGGGAGCCAGAGCCATTTTCTGCGGGCTGCAGCACAGCCGGTGCCTGGCGCTCCCGCTGCCGCCCGCCGGGGGAAGGAAGGTGAGCGAGATGGAATTTCGCAGCGATTCGCTCGCTGGCGCTCGCACGCCGCAGCCCGGCGGCCCCTGCTCGTGGAAACATCTCCACGGGGGATCGGGGAAGCGGTGCGTTTAGAGGGATTCTAGCAAGAAATTGCAAAAATGCCTCCCTGGGGCCGAGGTAAAGGGTTGTTAGCGGTGCTGTTTATTCATGAGCACAGCCAGCCGGGGAAGGATGAATCTTGGAATTGTTCTGGGAACAGAGCGGGGAGGCCCATCCATTTCTCTCCCTGCTCCACCTGCGCTGACAGTCCCGTGGCCGGGGGAGGGCAGGTCCCGTCCCAAGGGGCTGAGGAGGGTGGGGAAATTTCCTTGGAGTGACGTGGGGGCTGGGATCAGCCAGATATTTTGGTTGCTGCAAGAATCCATGCGTGCCAGGGAAGTCTGTACATGGATGGGCAGGGAAGATCCCGATTGAAGACCCTTTTCAGAATCAGCTGATCCAGGTGGTGAGAGGAAGCGTTTCGTGGATCAGTGGTGCTCTGTTTTGGGCAAAAGGGCAAAGAGGTGACAGAGCCCTGTCATTGTCCCTGGACTGTGTACAACTGTGCAGGTGAATAAATCTGTGAATCCCAGAACAGTTTGGGCTGGAAAGGACCTTAAAGCTCATTTCACCCCACCTCTGCCATGGCAGGGACACCTTCCACTGCCCCAGGGTGCTCCAAGCCCCGTCCAACCTGACCCTGGGCACTGCCAGGGATCCAGGGGCAGCCCCAGCTGCTTTGGGCACCTGTGCCAGGGCCTCACCACCTTCACAGGGTGGAATTCCTTCCCCAAACCCCATCTAACCCTGCCCTCTGGTAGTGGGAAGCCATTCCCCTTGTCCTGGCACTCCAGGCCCTTGTCCCCAGTCTCTCTCTGCTCTCCTGCTCTCCCAGTCCACGGATATTTGGAGAGCAGTGGCTGTGCACGGTGTGCCTGAGCCCTGAACTGCTCTTCTCCTGCCCTGGCACCTCCAGCTACACGTTCACCTTCTGCTTTGGGAGAACTTTGTCCCTGCTTTTGCTGAGGCTGTGGTCCTGGGACTGAGGCAGCTCCCGACGCGTGGCTGCCTGCCAAGCCTGGGTGCTGGCCCCACGAGTGCTGCAGGGGCTTTGGCGGGACCCCGAGCCCCGCGGTGACCGTGGTGGCACCGTGAGCATGGCTTTGGGGTGCCCGCCGTGGTGCAGCAGCCCCGGGCTGCATTAACCCTTTCCCTGCACGGCCCGTGCAGCCGGGCAGCGCTGGCACCCTGCGTGCTGCCGCGGCCGGGCAGGGCGTGCGGGGAGCACAGCAGGAATGCAGACTGAGATGAGATGTGACAGCCCATCTTCCTGGGAACATCGATGTAATCTGCACCAGAATGCGCTCAGCCAGCCGGAATCGCCGCCGGCCCGAGCGCGGTGCCCGGGCGGGACCAGCCCCGGGCACCCCGGCGGTGGCGGGCGCGGTGCCCGGCTGCCCTCCCGCGTCCGGGGCAAGGGCCAGCAGCGCTCCCTGCTCCGAGCTCCGGGGCAGGGCTCCAGGCGGGCCCCGGCCGGCTCCTTGCAGCCGCTGCCGGGCTGAACCCGAGCGCACAAACACTCTCCGGCCACGGGGGCTGCTGCCGCCGCTGCCCTGCGGAGACCGAGGGCGAGCCCTGCCCTGCGCTGCAGGGTGGGTGATGATGATGATGATGGACCCGCTGGGCTCACCTGGGGCAGGGCTGCCCATGCCCAGCCTCGGGAGCGTCTCCAGGGATGCTGGGGGAGCGGGCTGGCAGGGGGCAAGCAGCTCTGCCGGCAGGGCTGGGCTGCCAGGGACTGCTCCGGAGTGTCACTGTCCTCCTCGGCGTGTGATCCTGTCAGACCAGCGGCAATCCCGGCCCGGGGGCCTGGGCGCTGTCCCAGCAGAATTGCTCCGGGCTTGGCTGCAGCCCTTGTTCAGACACATGGTGTGAGTTTCCATCCACACCGGAGCAGCTGCGGCTGCCCTGGATCCCTGGCAGTGCCCCAGACCGGGCTGGACACTGGGGCTGGAGCAGCCTGGGACAGTGGCAGTGTCCCTGCCGTGGCAGGGGTGGCACTGGGGGAGCTTTCAGGTCCCCTCGACCCACACCCATCTGGGATTCGACGGCACTTCCCAACGTTAGTGCTGGACGCTGGGGGTGGACCCGGGGGCAGCTGCAGCACAAAAGCCATTCCTGCCCCTGCGGGCTGAGGGAACGCGAGGGGCCCTTGTGGCTCCCGTGCCAGCCCGGGAGAGGAGGATGTGCAGAGCAGCGGGGAAGCGGACGCGAGTCGCCATGGCAACCGGGATGGAAACATCACCGAAATGTGTCAAACGAGGGGAATTACAAAAAATAGAAACCCAGCGCGGTGTGGGCAAACATTGCAGCTTCGCGGGGCTGCTCCTGCCGGCCCCCGGGCAGCCTCCCCGTGCTGGGGTGGCGGTGCCACCACCCTGCTGTCACCTGGGGGTCTCGTGGCCCCCAGAGCAGCCGTGAGTGGATCGCGGTCCCCCCGCACCAGCCGGGCAGCCCCTGGCTCGTCACCAGCAGGGGGACACGAGCCCTACGCTGCCAGCCCAGTGAGGGCACAGCCGGGCACAGCCACGTCCGGCGCCTCAGCCGGCACCGCGGCTCCGCTGCGAGAACCCCCCACAACTAACTCATCTGGGATAGCAGGCCATGTGCTTGTTTCCAGCTATTTTGGTTTTTAGTTTTTTTTTTTTTTTTTTTTTTTTTTTTTAAGTAAATGGATTTGTAACCAATTTGTGCTGTTTTATCTGTCACTCCTGCTCCCAGGATTTGTAATTTTAACGCATGACATCAGTTAATCACAATTCTCTTCCAGCAATAGTTTTAATTAAAACCACGTTCCCTTTTTTTGGCTCATTCAGCGCTGTCACTGAGGGCTGCAAATGAGATCACAGGCTGGTGGTGGTTGTTGCTGCTGCTGCTTTATATTCACCACTGACGTTAGGAAGTGGGGAGGAGCAGGGATGGAGCAGGGATGGAGTAGGAATGGAGTGGGGATGGAGCGGGGATGGAGCAGGGATGGGGCAGGGATGGGGCAGGGATGGGGCAGGGATGAGGCAGGGATGGAGCAGAGATGGAGTAAGGATGGAGTAAGGATGGATCAGGGATGGAACAGGAATAGAGTAAGGATGGAGCAGGGATGGAGCAGAGATGGAGCAGGGACAGAGCAGGGCTGGAGCAGGAGCCCGCTGGGGCTGCTCATCCAGCACTGCGGGACCCAGTGGTGGCACCGGGGCTGGAAGGTCCCTGCGAGGAGCCTGAGCGTTCCCGCAGTGCCGTCCCCAGCCGCGGGAAGAGCCTTTGCCCCGGCTCGGTTTCCAGCTGATTCCTCCCGAGCCAGGAGCCTCCCGCTGCCCGCAGTGACCCTGCCCGGGCTGGAGGAGTTCAGCGCATCGCTGGAGCAGCCGCAGCTTTGTCAAATCATGAGCTGTAATCGCCTCCACTTCACGGCCGACATCACACGCTGCTCGTTGCGGACACGGCTCCTGACTCCCAAATCCGTGCCCGAAACAAACAGCTCCGACACCTGATCTGCCATTCAGCTGCACCCGTGCTCCCCGCTCCGGCAGCCTGCTAACGAGCCCCGACAGCCGCAGCGGGGCCGGGAGGGCAGCGCGGAGCCAAGCCCGGACCCAGGCCCGCACCCGCGGCAGCCTGCTGGTGCCGGGGACGGGCTCGCACGGTCCCTCGGAGAGCGAGGGGGTGCACCAGCTTCCCCAGCCCACCCTGGGCTGCATCCGTGTCCCGGCAGGTTCCCGGGGCGGCCGCGGGTCCCAGAGCGCTGCTCTGCGAGGGGAGGCACCGCTGAGCCCCCAGCCCCTGCTCCCGGCTGGGCTGAGCCCGGGGCAGGCTGACCCCTCTTCTCCGAGCATCGAGAGGGGGTCTCACCCTCCTCGCAGCACATCCCGCCCTGGCCGCCCTCCCTCCCGCGCTGCCCTGGGGCTGGCTCCTTCCCTCGGGCACTGCTGGGCGCTGCCAGCCCCTGCCGCCAGCACCGTGGCCAGCTGCCCTTGTCCCGCACTTGCATTCCCGGTGGATATTTAATTTGCTTCACTCTTGGCAGAATAATTTGTTGGGTTTTTTAAAAAAACTCCTTTTTTTTCTAAACCGCATTTCAGTTCTCCAAAGCGCGGCGATGCCGAGGTGGGATTTACACCTCCCCCAGCCCTGGGCCGGGCTGGTGTCCCTGCTGATCGTGGGCACGCCCAGGGATGGGCCCAACGGGTGGCATTTGGCATCCGGAACATTTTTAACTTGGAAAATGGGAAAAAAATCAAGCGATGACAAGCCTATTTATTTGTGCAGCCGACGCTGCCAACGGCTGGGGCTTACAGGCGGATTTTTGCCATTTACTGAAGTCAGTGGGAACAGAGAGACCGAATCCAACGCGGTGACACCTCTGACGGCTTGGAAGGGCTCCTTCAGCTGCAGCAAAGCTCAGCAGGTTTGACATTTGAAACTCCCTCATCCACTGCCAGGCAAAACCTAGGGCCTTTGCACTGTATTTTTCCTGCTGTTCCTCAGCGCAAGAATTCCTGCTTTTTCTGGTTTCACGCCGTTATGAACACACCAGCTCGGGAAAAAAAATAAAATTCTGCCGTAATGATAAAATTGGCTGTGGAATAGCAGAAATCTGGCTCGTTCGTGTGGTGCCAGGCTCTGGGGAGCTCTTGGATACCAGGGCTGCAGTCATTGTGTCACCGTTCTGAACACAACACCACCGGGAAAGCGAGGTTTTAAAGGATTGTTTGATGTTCGGCTTTTCAGGATTAATTCCTAAACTAAACAACAATCCCTGAGGTGCAGCCACGGGCAGGAGGAAACTGTCCCCTGTACATGCTCCCCCTCTGTGCTGCTTCTGCTCCCCAGACCCCGCAGCTGGAGGGGACGGGCATTTGTCCCCTGTCCCCTGAGAGCCAGCAGCACCCTCGCTGCCCCATCCCTTCCTGCTGGCACAGAACGAGTTCTCCTGCCTGGGTTCAGCCTGGGACAGCAGGAGCGAGGCAGGAAGGATGCGCCGGGGGAGGAGCGCGCTGGAAGGGATGTGGGAGGGATGCAGCAGGAGGGAGAATGCAGAGGGATGTAGGAGGGTGCGGCAGGAGGGGGGCAGCAGGAGGGGTGCAGCGCAGACCCCTGAGCCTTTCCAGCACCCCGCCCTGCTGCTGCCTCCACTCTCCGGCCACTCTGCCTGGGTTTCTCCTCCTGGGACCGGGACAGGTCCTGCCAGGTCTGCGTGAGGCTGATGGGAGCAGCGGGGAACCCTGGCATGGGCGATCAATGGGCACAGCAGCTCCGAGCTGGGAAGCCACGGGGTGAGGGCTCATTAGCTCTCATTAGCCCCCATTAGCAACGGACTCCCAGGCGCAGAGAGGCAATTCACCAGGCACAGGCAGCATCACTGCGGGCGTTTCTGGGTCATTTTCAGGCATAAAAGGGGCAAACGCTGCCTGGTGTGTGCAGTGGGGTTTGTGGCTGCTGCACAGGCATTGCCTGGCTGAGAGCTGGGCATTCCCGGGGCAATCTCCCTCTGCAGCTCCAGCTGTGCATGGAGGCTGAGCAGGAGCTCCAGGATTCCTGTCTGATCTCCAGGGCGGCCTGCCTGGGGCCAGGTGAGCTCCGTGCTGCGTGTGCTGCTCGTGCTGGGGCAGCTGGAGTGCGCTCCCAGGCGGTGCCAGCCCCTGCCCCGGGCCGAGCCCCCCGTGGCACGCGCTGCTGTCCTGTTTTGGGGTTTCGGTGAGCAGGTTAGAGGGAAACAGGTCACTGCTGCTGAGGCTCCTGGCTTACGTAAACACCCGAGGAGTGAGCCAGGTTGTGCAAGAGCCTGGCGTGCCTGAACGTGCGCTGTGGCTGGAGAGTCGCGGAGGCAGGGAGCTGGAAACAGGGCACGTCGGGTGACATGTGAGGAAGGAACTCTTCCCAGCGAGGCCGGCGAGACATCGGCACAGGCTGCTCAGAGGAGCCGTGGCTGCCCCACCCCAGAGCTGTCCAAAGCCAGGCTGGATGGGGCTGGAGCAGGCTGGGCCAGCAGAAGGTGCCCGTGCCCATGGCAGAATCACAGAACCACAGAATCACAGAACCATTCTGTGGTTCTGTGACACAAGGCTGCCCGGTAGCAGGAGCACGGGAAAACATCCCTTAGCAGGGAATGGCGAACCTGGAACCCCTGGGATGGCAGCTAACACAGCCCTGTGTGCGTGGCAAGCGTGGCCAAGCCGGGGGAGGATCTGGCCTGGGCACGGACAGCAGCTCAGGCTTTGTGTGCCCTGCCTCGGGAAGGGTGCCCGAGAGCAGGAGGGTCCCAGGACAGAGCCCCGGGACCGCCCAGCCCCTCCCCGAGGCACGGCGGGATGTGAAGCGGATCCTGCGGGGGCTGCCCGTGGGTCCCGGGGAGGGAAGCCGGGAGGGAGGAACGCCGCTGCTCTGCCGGGTTGGAGCAGGCTCGGCTCTCCCGGAGCCGCATTTTGCTGCCGAGTGCTAACTAGGTCAGGCAGGACGAGCCGTACCTGTCCTGCGGCAGCGCCCGGCACGGCACACAGCCCCTCGCTGAGCCGGGACAGCGCCCGGGGCGACACTGGCGACACCAGCGTGTGGCGGGGCCGGAGCGTGCCGCAAAGCCCCCGGGACCCTTGGGCAAAACCTGTGGTGCCTCCGTGGGGCCCGGCCGTGCACAGCGAGGCAGCGAGCAGATCCCCCAGAGCCTCCTGCTCCTCCTGGGGCTGAGCAATGCTCCTGCTAAAAACAGGAATTCTGCTGTTTTAAATACCAGCTCGGGATGATTCAGTGTCTGCAAAGGCAGACACGAGGCAATGAGGATATTGGTCTTCAAGCCTGATTTTAGGGGAACCTCTTCCTTCCGTGCTGGGCGTCCCCAGCCGTGTGGTGAGGCTGAAAAGCCCAGGACGCGGGATGGGGTCCAGTGGCTCCCGGGGCTGGCACCACGAGCTGCAGCTTCCCCGGCGGGGCAGAACGTGCCGACCCCTGCGGCAGGATCGCCTCTCCAAACCCCCTTTGTCACTAAAGCCCCCGGGGTCCCTGCAGCTCCGGCAGCTCCCTGTGCTTTGCAGCGGGATCTTCCCTGCCAAACTGTCATCCTCTTGCTGCTTTTCCTCGTGCTGTGTCGCCAGCACATCCTCCCTCCTCCAGGTGGGGAGGTGAAGGCGCTGGGGGTGCCCCAGCCCTGGTCCCCGACCCCCTGCTTTCTGTCCTGGGGTAAAACCCTCCCTCCAGCGCTGCCAGAGCTCTTTCATGGATAATGTCGTGGGGAGCAGCAGGCTTTAGCAGAAAATTCCCTCTTTCAGACGTGATTGATTTGGATTCCCCCCAGTCCCGGTTTCCAGGCACCAACGGCTGCTGGAAACGCTCTCCTGGCGACAGAAAATCCATGGGAAAGCAGGCAGCCTGATGAAGTATTCATGGGGATTTTCATCACTGGCTTTTACCCGCTGCAGGAAAGTCAGCTTTATTTTTAGTGAACGATGGATCCAGCAGAAACGCAGGAAAATTACTCCATCTCCCTTGGAGCTGCATGGGGGGCATTGGAGAGGGCCCGGGGATGGGAACCAAACAAACCATCTCCGAAGCGTTTCCTGGCCGATTCTGGAGCCATCAGAGCACCTGAACGAGGCGGTGGCTGATCCTCTGCTGCCCCAAGTGCTGCAGCCGTGGCTCCTGCTGAGCCTCCAGGGATTGCCACCGGCTCCCTCAGCCCCAGCCTGCCGCTGTCCCGGAGAGAGCAGGAGAATGAATCACAGCTGATTAATGTCCCTCATCCAGAAGAACCTCCCTGAATTAGCAAATGTTTGATTTGTTTCTATCACGGACAGGAAAACATCCCTCAGTGCCCGGCAGCTGCACTCGTGGCCGTGCCAGCCCCAGTGTCACTGAGCCCTGCTGGGACACTCGCATCTGGCTTCAGATGCTCTTACAGCACATTTCTGAGCCAGCCCAGCTCCGCCACTGCCTTCCCAGGGTTTTCCCACTGCCTTTTCCCCACGGGCACTGCTTGCTGCCCGGCCAGTGCCGAGATGTGCTCTGTCAGCAGCAGATGCTTAATCTGTTTAAAAATAAATCCACCGCTCTCCTGTGACTGATGGGAATCTGTTACAGCAAATCCCACTGCAACGTGGAGCCCGGCCACGGCTGCCAGGCTTCAGCACTTCCTTCCCTTCTTCGCGGGGCTCCAGAGGCTCGGGTGCCTGTGCTGTGGCTCTGGGGCGGCTCTGGATCTCCCCTGCCCCTGTTTGTGTCCATTTACTGGCTCAGCCACAGGTGGGGACAGAGGCTCCTGGGGCCCGTCCTTGCTGCGGCAGGGATGTGACCTGGGTGTGGCCTGCTGTCCAGGGATGTGGCCTGGCCCGCTGTGGCCCCGGGCTCCCCTCCGTGCCCTTGGGGAGGATAATCCCAGTGCCCCGTCAGCAGCTCCTGCTGGGATGACTGGGAGCCCCTGCCCTGCAGCAAGCGGGGCAAGAGCTGCTGTGGTGAGTGACCCCGTGTGTAACGTTTTGCCCAGGGGTTTTGAGCTGATCTGATGAGCTCTCAACACCCAACGTTACACCCCAGAATTGCTCAGCATTCCTTGGGAGGCATAAAAGGAGCAGGAGGCTGATGTGACAGCGTCAGCAACAAAAACGGTTTAATAAAGGCAAAATAACAAACTCAAAGCGATCCAGGTGCCACAGACTTGTGCTCCTGGTAAAGACACCTCACAAAAGCGATTTGGTTTCTTTGTTCTGTGCTTTTCTACTCAATGGCCCAGGCGGGACCTTTTGGCTCATGGCCAATTAGCTGTCCCCAAACTTGAGGTGAAGTCCCCAAGGTCCTATCAGTGACTTTTCTACCTGATCACCGGGAGAAAGTTCTGGGCTCTTTCCTTTTTGGGGGACAGAGGAAGGTTCTGTCACTCTGTCCATAGGGGCACATTCCTACACCCGTGCGCTGCCCGGGGCCTCCTGTGGCACCACGAGGGTGTGTGAGTGTCAGCTGCAATCAGGGCCTGCTTCGCCCCCTAAAAATATTATTGTATTTCCTGTGGCTTCTGCAGCCCCCTGAGCCATCACCTCACGGCAGGTACCCGAGTGTCTTGTGCTCCCGGCTGGCTGGTGGAGACACAGGGAGAAAGGATTTCTTGGTGGCAGGAAGGAGTGAGTCAGTTGCAGAGATTTGGATATTAAATCCTCAATTAGCGAGGGACTTTGGTGTGCAAGAGCCCAGCGGGGCTCTTCCCGGGAGGGCTGGCAGCAGCTGCAGCGCTGGCCCTGCTCCCCCAGGCTAATCCTGGTGGCCCTGGGGATCACCTGCTTGGGCACGGCTGTGCAGCCCCGGGACAGACTGTCCAAGGTGACCCTGCCGTGCCACCGGCGCCTTCCACTTGGGCACACGTGCCCAGCTCGGAGCCAGGTGAGCCAGCCAGGCGATCCGGGCATGGGGAGGTTGTGCCTGATGCCACCTTGCACCTGTAGGGGCAGGAAACAGCTTTAAAAATCCCGAAGCCTCAGCACCCGGGGGGTTCAGGCAGGAGCTCGGAGTGGTGTCAGAGCCCTCTCCATGGGTTCGGGAGCGAGTGAGAGCTGCTGGCAGGAATCACCAGGCTGTCATTCCCGCTGCTGACATTCCCGGGGAACAGCTTGGCGGTTCAGAGGGCTGCTGGAACAGTTTTGCACCGCATGATCATGGTCCCAGAGCTCTGACGCTAAAAAATGTGATTTCTGCAGCGGGGCTGCCCCGGGGGCTGGGCACAGCCCGGGCCCAGCACAGGGTGTGGTGCCAGCTGATAAATTGCCCTAACGAGCCCCCTGAGCTGGTGAGGAGCCCTCGGCTGAACACCCCCGTGCCCCCAGCGCTGCCGGCAGCGGCACCGAGCCCGTTCAGCTCCAGCGGGACCCGAGCCACACCCGTGCTGGGCTGGCATGGAGAGGACGCAGCTGCCAGCCCCAGCGAGTGTCCCCCACCCTGCCCTGGTGCTCCGGCAGATTTTGTTTTAGCCCCAGGAGGAGAGCAGGCTCCGGGTGAGAGCACTGGGAGACTCGTCCCGTGCCCCACGGGGGATCAGGGCAGAGCATCCTGCCCGAGACCCTGGCACGCCGTGGGTCGGCTCCCTGCTCTGAGCCTCCACGCAGGGTTCAGAGGTGTCTGGTGGTGCCTGTCCCTCTCCCAGAGCCCCCTGCAGCCCCCCTGCCCAGAGCAGCACACCAGGGCCCTTGTTCTCGTGCCAGCTGCGCTCTCGGGGCTGCTGCAGGTCCTGCTCGGGCTGTGCATGGGATGGGAGCCACAAGAGCCGCTTCCATATTTATTCAGCACCTCAGTGAGGAGCAAAGAAGCCACAGCAATTAAAGCACCTGGAAACCCTGGAGCCCTCTGCTGTGGGCAAGCTCCCTGTCCCGTGGCCAGCACGCCCAGGCTGGCCCTCAGAGGCGTGAGGAACGCTTCCCTCGCTGCTGGGCCAGGAGGGTCACGCTGGAAACCCCTCCCCTGGTGGATGCCACCCCACTGGCAGGAAACACACCTCCCTTAGGGCCAGGAATCAAACTCTCCACAGCTCGAGCCTTGGAAGCTCTTGGTGATGTTTCCATCACCCTCTGCATCTTCCAGAGGGAGTCTGAACTGAACCAACAGCACTGGGAAGTGCAGAGGCCTGGCACCAACCCCAGCACAGTCCCACGCTGCCTGTGCCCAGTGCTGGCACCCTCACCCCATGAGCAGTGGGCACACGGGGCCTGTCCCTGGGCACTCCTCATGCCCGGGTACACCCCAGCACCCTGCCCCTCCAGGCACATCCCCGCGTCTGGTCAGAGGGCTTGGCAGCTCCCATCCATACAATAATTACACTATTATTATTATTATTATTATTATTATTATTATTATTATTATTATTATTATTAATGCCAGCTTCCCAGCGATTATTTCACCCAGGACTTTGCAGGCTGCCACAAAGGGTCTCCCTCTGCGCCACTGCACTGTTCAGAGGTGACAGCTTTGGCACCTTCTGCTCTGTGCTGGGAGCCCCTCTCAGCCCAGGCGGAGCGGCGGCAGTGAGAGGGGTGTGGGACCTCCGTGATGGGGCTGCAGGAAGGGGCAGGGACAGAGCCCTGGCCAGGGAGGGGAGCTGGCCGTGCTGCTGGGCAAGCCCTGGGGCTGCAGGAAGGGGCAGGGAGAGAGCCCGGGCCAGGGAGGGGAGCTGCCCTGGAGCTGCACAGCTGCCTGCAGCTGGGCTCAGGGGCACACTCGGCAGGGCCAGGAGGGGGAGGATGAGGGCAGGGGTGGCCCCAGCCCCTCGCTGGCGCTGAGCCGGTGGCAGCAGGCCTCGGGCCGTGTCCCTTGAGGTGGCCATGGGCACGGGTTCCAGTAGTACCCGGGCCGAGCAGCTCCATCCTGGCAGTGCCAGCCCCCTTCCCAATTCCAGCCCGTTCCCTCCCGTTCCCATGGCAACCCGTGACCTCAGCGGGCTCCTTGGAGCTCCGCCAGCGTTCTCAGCAGAAATAAAGCCAAGGACCGGGGCTGTCCTGCTGTCCTCCCTGTCTGCAGGGCTCTGTCACACCTGGGGCTCAGGTCAGCGCTGGCTCTGCTGCAGGACTGACGTGCCACACTGCAGGTGTCACACCGGCTGCCCGTGGCCGTGGCGCCTGGCTGGCCCCGCGCTCCCGGCTGTGCAGGGCCTGGGCTGCAGGGGCACCAGGGCGCTCCCTTCCCTGCCCAGGCTTCGGCCGCAGCCAGTGCCCGTTCTCCGTGCCCGGTCCCCCCCGTTCTGCCCTGCTCGGCAGAGCACACAGGGCCAGGATGGAGAGGAGGGCTCGAGGGTGAGACAAACCGAAATAAACGGAGAAACTGGTCCCTCTGCCCTGCCTGCTGGTGCCACTTCTCTCGAGCTCCTCCCCCGCCTGAGGGTCCCTTTTGCCCCGGGATCCGCTTCCCCGGGGCTCCCATCTGGGCTAGGGTCCCTCCTGGCCTGAGCCTCTGGCTGTTCCTGGGGCCCCAGGGGTCCCCCTTGCTCTGGGGGTTCTGTGTGTCTGGAGCTCTCTCAGCTCTGGCTGTGCCCGGGGGTCCCTCTGGGTGCAGGGGTCTCTCCGGGTGCGGGGTTCCCTCTCGGCCCGAGGGTCCCACACACCCGGGGGGTCCCTCCCGGCCTGGGGCTCCCTCCCGGTGCGGGGTTCCCTCTCAGCCCGGGGGTCTCTCCCGGCCCGGGGCTCCCTCCCGGTGCGGGGTTCCCTGGCGGTGCGGAGCTGACGGTGACGGTGCTGGCGGCGGCCCCGGCGTCCCGCGGCCCGGGGGCGGCCCCGGCGAGCGCAGCGCGGCGCGACCACCCCCGCAGCCGGCGGCAGGGAAGGAGGCACGGGAGAGCGGCAGCCGAGGAGGGCCGCGGCTCCGCTCGGCTCGGCTCGGCGCGGCGCGGCTCCGCTCGGCGCTGCCGGTCCCCGGTGCCGCCGCCGTCACTCGCCCCGCCCGTGCGCGGTTCGGCGCGGCGGGGTGCGGGACGCGGCGCTCACCGGCACAGCGGCGGCCGGGGCTCAGCGGGGCCGGGCCCGGGATGCGCGCCCGGCGGCTCCCCGGGGGCAGCGGGGGCCGCTGATGCTGCGGGGACCGCGGGGTCTGCGGGGGCGGCGGGGGTGGCTCGGCGCGGCCCCGCCCGCGGCGGGGGCCATGTGAGCGCGGAGCCGGCAGGATGCAGAAGGGGATGCGGCTCAATGACGGGCACGTCGCCCACCTGGGGCTGCTGGCGAAGAAGGACGGGGCCCGGCGCGGATACCTGAGCAAGCGGAGCGCCGACAACACGAAATGGCACACCAAGTGGTTCGCGCTGCTCCAGAACATGCTCTTCTACTTCGAGACCGACTCCAGCTCCCGGCCCTCGGGGCTCTACCTGCTCGAGGGCTGCGTCTGCGACCGCGCGCCCTCCCCCAAGCCCCCCCTCTCGGCTAAGGACTCCCTGGAGAAGCAGGTGGGCGACACGGAGGGGGAGGGAGGATGCCCCGCGGGGGTCCAGGCCCCTCACCCCCGGAGCTTCCCACGCGTGACCTGCCCCACGCGTGAGCGGGGTGGGGAGGTGAGGATGAGGCCGGTCCGTGCGGGGGAAGGGGGATGATTCCCGGGGCTGCAGCGCCGGAGCAGCGGGCGGGTTCATTGTGGGGGTGTCGGGCTCTGCCCGGGGCACCCCCAGTCCCCCTCCCGTCTAATTAACGCCGGTAATTAGCGCGGGGCTGCGGGGCGCCTCCCAGCGGCCGCGCCGGGCGCTGCAGAGCCCCGCGCCCCCCGCGCGTCCCCCCCGGCCCGGCGGGCTCGGGGTTTGGGGTTCGGGGCAGCGGCCCCGGCGGGGCAGGGGCATGGCGGGGCTCCCGTGGGGCGGCCTCGCCGTTTCCCAGACCCCTTCCGTGCCCCCTGGCTTGCCCGGCAGCTCCCCCGGCCCGGCGGTGCGAGCAGCCTGCGGTGGGTGCGCGGTGCTGGGCGCGGGGAGCTCAGGGCCTTGTTTTCAGGCGGATTTCTCCCTGTTCCGCTCGCCACGTGTGCGGTTTGCGCCTCCATCCCCATCCCTGGCGGGGGAAAAGCAGAGTGCGGGTGTCCTTTGCCGCCGCTGCCGGCTGCGGGCGATCAGCGCGGAAACACCAGAGCCCCTGCGAGAGCCGGGGACGCTCCCGGCGTCCCCCAGCCCCAGGGCTGCTCTGGTCGCAGCCGTGAGCACCGACCGCAGCCCCTGCCGGGCCCCAGGGTGGGCTTCTCCCACCCGCTGTGCCTCTCCCTGGCAGGGTGCTCTGGAGCAGCGCGGCAGGGAGGCTGGCAGCCCCTGGCGTGTCTGTCTGGGGTGCTTTGCCGGAGCTGGGGTGCGCCGCAGCACCAGGGGAGAGGGGAAGGTACCAGCCAGGGGGAGAGGGGCTGGCTTCCAGCGGCGGGGGCAAATCCCCCTGCACGGCTTCCAGAGCCACCCCCAACCCATCAGCGCGGACAGGAGCCGGCTGGATTCAACCTCTGACCCCCCTGCTGGTGTGAGGAGCGTGGACGTGTGCCCTGCGGGTGGCACAGCGGCACCGGGACCCCTCCGTGGCAGCAGCGGGGGGGGTCCCGGCACCACCACCCCGGGCTGGGCGCGTTCTGGGTCCGGCTCTGCAGGGCTTGCATAATTACTGCCTGGCAGGCTCCGGGAGGCGCCGGGAGCGCTGCCGTAGACTGCAGGATGGAGCCCCGGGGCACCCCCGGCACCCCGGGGCATCGGGCAGCCCGGGAGGAAACCAGCCCCTGATTCTGGCTATTCCTGGCAGCTGGAAAACCCTGCCAAGAGACCCAGGCATGCAGCACCGCTGCTCCTGGCACATCCCCTCCCTCCTGGCTTGGAGCACAGCGCATTTCCTTGTCAAGAGGAAAATGCTGTGGGTTTTGCCCAGCTGGGGCTCCTTTCAGCCCCGCTGTGGGGAGCAGCACCTCGGGGGCTGTGGCGGCGAGGGGTCACGCTGCTGTGGTTGTCACTGCTGTCCCTGCCGAGCAGATGTTGTGTGCTCCTAGCTCAGCCTCCATGAAGTTCACCAGCCAGGCTGCAATCAGCCCTCCTGGCCAGGCTGGAATCGAGCTGGCAATCGAGGCTCTGGGTCCTGGTGTTTGTGCAGGAGGGTTTTCCACCCTGCGAACACCCCGGGCAGGAGGTCCCGTCCCCTCTCCAGTTCCAAGCGCCCCCGGAGCGCCGATGCTCGCTGCGAGCGAGGGGCTGCTGGCACAGGGAGCTCCCGCCGCGGCAAACCCGTCCCCTGCCACCGGGATCTGCTGGGTTCAGCGCCCGGCCTGGAATTCGGTGCGATCCCTTAGGCCAACTGCGAGCCGGAGCGCCGGGTGCCCGCCGCTCTGCAAGCTAATTAATGGCCCGGGGATGAGATAAGCGGCGAATACTGATGGTGCAGAGCCGCAGCCCGGCGGGGCGGGACGAGCAGGTGGCACGCAGGGGCTGTGCCCCCGTGCCAGGCAGAGTCTCGGCAGCAGCAGGCTCACCTGAGAGCCGTGCCAGCAGCCTCCAGGGGGAAGGTGCTGAGGAAATTTCCAGCATCGCCCGTGATCCCAGTCAGCTGTGTTCCGAGGGTATTTGTCTATCCATCCGTGCCGTTCCAGCTCTGAGGACGGCGCTCCTTGCAGCAGAGCAGCTCCAGGTTTGCATTCCCTCCTCGCTGGAGTGCAGCCTGCCAGGTTCCCAGGTCTCTGCAAGGGAGAAACTTTAAGGGGGGGGGGGGGGGGCTTTCAACCCCCCCCTTGAAGGTACTCATGCTTGGCTTCGGGGGGATTTTTTCCCTGGAACACAGTAAATTTCAGCATCGGTGTGTGTCAGAATAAGGGAGCAAAGACCTGTGGAAAACTGGAACACCAAAGAGGGCTTTGCTGCCTCTGGAAACTTTGTTTTGTTTTTCCAGAAATGAATTTTCCTTCCAACCAGTTGGATGGGGAAGATAATTTCCTGCTGGGTGAGGCCAGGCTGTGGCCTGGGGAAGGGTCCCTGGGGTCGGGCTGGGGAGCTGTGAGCTGGCTGCTCAGGGGAGCAGTGGCGCTGGGGGGAGCCGGGCTGGGAGTGAACCCCCTCTCCCCTGCTGCGGTGCCTGGGCTGTGCCACACCCCAGCCCTGCTGCTCCCGGCCCCTGAGGTGTCGGAGCTGGGTGTGCTCCCACGGGGTCGCCTCTCCCCTCCCTGGGCAGGATGTGGGGCGCCCCAGGTGGGAGAGGCGCGGCCAAGGTGAGATCCTGGTGAAGGAGCAGAGCAGGTGCAAGGTCCAGAGCTGATCCCACCCAAGCCCAAGGACCGCCCGGTGTGGGGTGAGGGATCTCCTCTGCACGCCAGCTGGGCAGCAGGAATCACGGCTGGGCTTGCTCCAAGGATCCAGCCTGGAGCTGGGTTTAGAGTCCCAGCACCACTGGGGCTGGAAAAGCCCTCTGAGGCCACTCAGCCAGCCCAACCATTCCCCCAGCAGCGCCGAGGCTGCCCCTGCTCCGTGCCACAGGTGCTGCCCCCACACAGCTTTTGAGCAGCTCCAGGGGTGGGCACTCCACCCTGCCCCGGGCAGCCTGGGCCAGTTTCCAGCCCCATATCCCCGTGCCATGGGTTTCCAGCCCCATATCCCAGAGCCATGGGCAGTTCCAGCCCCATATCCCAGTGCCATGGGCTGTTCCAGCCCCATATCCCAGTGCCACGGGCTGCTCCAGCTCCATATCCCGGTGCCACGGGCGGTTCCAGCCCCATATCCCGGTGCCATGGGCTGTTCCAGCCCCATATCCCGGTGCCATGGGCTGTTCCAGCCCCATATCCCGGGGCCACGGGCTGTTCCTGAGCAGGAGCGCTCCGGCAGAGCCAGCGTGGTGCTGAGTCAGGCAGCAGAGCCCTCGGCTGCAGGCTCTGTGGCTCAGGAGCTGAGCTGTGTCCCCAGCTGGGGCTGCTCCTGGGCACACGCTGCCCGTGGATGGCATTTCCCTCCCCTCTCCAGAGCGTTTTCCAGGGATGGGGCCAGGGAGCACGGGGTTCAGCCTGTCCTGTGGCCCCCATTCCTGGGTCGCTGGCAGTCTGGAATGTTCGGATGCCCTGAGGGCTTGCAGCAGCCCCTGCCCGCCCAGCAGCTCCAGCTGTGCCAGGGCCAGCCCCAGGCCTGGGGGAGCCGTTCCTGGCGGTGCCAGAGCTTGGGCAGCTCTGCGAGGAGCAGCAGCGGGGCCACGGGCCGCAGCCGTGCCCGTCCCTGCACGGGGGACCCCTTGGTACCCCCAGGAGGGCTGTGGAGGGTGCTCGGGGGGCCAGACCCCGCCAGTGGGGCAGGCTGAGCAGGTCAGCCGTGGACATCCTGAGCAGGGCAGCTCCCAGGCTGCTCCAAACTTCAGGACTGATGTCCCGGGCACTGGATCCCCGGATCCCAGTGCTGGATCCCCAGATCCCAGTGCTGGATCCCTGATCCCAGTGCTGGATCCTCAGATCCCAGTGCTAGATCTCAGATCCCAGTGCTGGATGTCCGGATGCCACTGCTGGATCCCGGATGCCAGTGCTGGATGCCCAGATGCCACTGCTGGATCCTGGATCCCTGGATCCCAGTGCTGGATCCCTGGATCCCAGTGCTGGATCCTGGATGCCAGTGCTGGATCCCAGATCCCCGGATCCCAGTGCTGGAGCAGGTCCATGAGCACCAGCCATCTGGAGCAGTGTGAATCCTTCCACCTGAATGCCATTCCAGGCCATCTGATGTTTGGAGACCAGAAATCATCACCTGTGGACTTGAACCTGAGCTGCTCCTCAGTGCTGGGGTGACACTGGGTTTTTGATTAGTGAGTGAGTTGAGTGATGCCACGTGGGGATTTCTGAGTGAGGGGACGCTCGCAGCGCTGGTCCCAGCCGTGCCTGCACGCCCGCCTGCCAGCACCACCGGATAAAATCGGGGAAAATTGATTTATTTTAACTATTTTACGAATATTTCTGCGCTTGACTCTGAGCCTGCTCCACAAGGGTGATGCTCACCTCTAGTATCCATTTCCAAATATCCTGACAGCCCACAGTGGAACAAAGAGGGGAAATTGCAGCCTCTGGGATATTTTTTCTTATTGTCAGCACGGAAATGAGCTGCTGGAGCATCCAGCTCCGAGGCCCTGTTTTCCCAGAGCACATAGTATGTAGGTCAGGGATGTTAAAAGCTGCCATGGCTGGCTGTGGATTTTTAGACTCATCCATCCAGAGCAGGAAATTTCTCCTCCTCTTGCCCTTTGTGTCAGCTGGAATAACCATCAGCCTCACAAGCGGGCGGATGCGGATCTGCCCACTCGGGGAGGGCGCAGGGCGGGCAGCGAGGGTGATGGGGCGTCCCTGTGGGGGAAAGCCCCCTGTGGTGGCACAGCAAAGCCGGGAAAGGGTGGCAGTCACTGCTGTGGCGCTGCTGGGGGGCCTCTCTCGTGGTCCCCCCACGCTCACACGTGCAGTGACCACCGTGGGGGTGCTGGGAGAGCACCCAGCCCCAGCCCCAGCAACCCAAGCGGTCTGGCGGGTTGTTCAGGCTGGAAAAATGCCCTTCTGCAGATTCTAAAAGATTCCGCGAGAGGCTGATTTTCCGTGTGGAAATAACGCGTCGCTTCAAAGCTTATCTGAATTTATTTCGGAGCCTTCCTGCACAGCGGAGGCCTCGGGAGTGCCACCCCCCCGCAGCAGGCAGGGCCTGCGGGGAGCCGGGGGACGGTCACGGGGCTGTGGTGGCGCGGGGACAGCTGGGTGACTGTCACCCGGCGGGGTCCCGGGGCTCTGGGTGCCCCTGGAGGTGCTCTCATGTTTCCCTTGGTGACCTGGAGCGCTCCCGCGTCATGATTTGGGGCAGAATTGCTGTGAATTGCCGTGAAATCCCCGAGGTGCGGGCGCCTGGGCATCCCCAGGGGCTGTGTGTCCTGCGGGGCCGGACGGACACACGGCCCGCAGCCCGGGGCCGTGCAGGCGCCATGGAAACGGGAGGATGGAGAACCCCGCAAGCAGGGATCCTCCAGGAACCGCATCTGCTCGTCTTGGCGAGAGCAGAGCGAGGGGGTGGCGTGAGCGGGGCCCGGCCCCGGCGCTGGGAGTTGTTGAGGCGATAAACGAACAGAAAACGCGCGCAAGGAGAGGCAAAGTGACGCTGTGGGCAGCTCTGCCCCGCCCCGGGCAGCACAAAGTGCCCCAGGGACGCTGAGCCGGGGCCCTGGTGGGGCTGGGGGCTCCCACCGGTGCTGCCGGTACCAGAGGCTGGCCTGTGCTGGTGTGCCCGTGGCTCTGGTCCCATCCACGGCTCCGGTTCTGTCCGGGATCGGATGCTCAGGACGCAGCGAGTGCTGGAAGCGCTGCCGGGCTGCTGGTGCCGTGTGTCGCTGCGATGGCAGAGAGGGATCATCTCTCAGGCGCAGATAAAAGGTGGTGGGAGTGTTATTATTCAAATATAAAATAACTTCCTCCTTCCCAGCACGCTGCACTTCCTGGGAAGCGAGCGGGGATGAACGGGAGCAGCTCACGGAGGGGGTGTGTGCCGGCAGGAGCCCGGCTGGGCTCGCAGCCCTGCCCTGGGGGCTCGCAGCCTCCCGTGGCCCTGCTGCCCACAGCCTGGGGCCTGCCTCTGGCAGAGCCCCTGAGCTGGATCTCAGATCTCATCGCCAGCTGCTGCTGTGCTGCGAGGGGGTGAAGGGGGCACAGGCCGTGGGGCACCTGGGCACCTGTCCAGGCCACCCGCTCCAGGTGCCTGCCCCAGCTCCTGGGCTCTGCACCCCTTGTTTCACCCGGGACAAGCCCCGAGGCTTTCCCAGGGCGCTGGGGAGGTCAGGACGCTCCAAGCCAGGCTGTGCTGCGGATGCAGGGCTCTCAGTGGGTGCCCTCACCCCCAACAGCACAAGGGGCACCGTGCCATCCCCACGGCACCCCGCGATGTCTGCCAGGGACAGCCCAGGGCTCGCTGTCTCCTGCCAGGCAGGGACAGTTTGGGGGGCTCCTGGAAGTGTCTCCCCGTGATTCCAGTCCCGGCTGAGCTCAGGCTGTTGGTCTTGGATCCTGGAGAGAGGGAATGGGCCCACTGTGCTCTCCTTCCTGTGGCACCGGGAGCTGCCGGGGGCACCAGGGCCTCGAAGGGGCTCCCCCGCTGCTCACTGGTGTTTAGGGGAGCATTTCCAGCCTTGCCAGCCCGATGAGCTCCTCTTGGTGCAGTCACAAGGGAAGGGATGTCAGGTGGCTGTAAAGCCGGGGTACAGAGCACCCCCCGTGGGGATCTCAGGTTTTTGGTGAGTTTTCCCTCGGCGCTGTCTCTTTGCCAGGGAAAGCCTTTGGCAGTGGGAGGGAGGGAGAGGGCGTGGGATGCAAAGGCTGGGGAGCTGCTGCAGCCCCGGAGGTGTCCTGCAGGCAGCCACGGAGCTCTGGGCAGTCTGAGCATGGCAGTGGAAGGGATGGGCCGTGGATGGCGGTGTCCGACATTGGGGACGGCTCTGTGAGGAGAAAGCTTGTCCACAGGACCAGCAGGAAAGGATCCTGCACCTAGAGGATGTGAAATGAAGGAGCTGCATCTCCACCAGGGCCCTGCAGCTGCTGCCCAAAGGGGCGAGCTGTCTCCGAAGGAGGGCCCTGCTGTGCCCATGGGCAGCGTGGGGGGCTCCTGGGCCCCCTCTCCTCCTCTGCCAGCCCCAGAGGGGCTGGGTGAGCTCCGAGGGTGCCACCCCAAGCCCTGAGCCCTGGCTGGGCGCGGGCTGGGGCTGCTGGCTCTGTCTGTGCCCCGTCTCTCCATCATCCCGGGCTCACCCAGAGCCTGCTGTGCTGTCTGGGGGTCCTGGTCCCCAGCACCCCTGGGCCTGCTCGGGACAGGAGGGGAAGAGCGTCGCGGTGCCCATGGGTGTTTTCACGGCACGCACGGGGGCTGCCCAGGCTGTGCCCCTTGGCTTGGAGGCAGGTTTTACCCGTGAGCTGAGGTCCCTGATGAAGCCCAGCAGAGGAGCAGATGATGTCAGGCTGAGCTCGTTCCAGCGGGTTTGGTTTAGCCCAGTTATTCCGGGCAGTATCCGGCACTGCAGCGTGGTACCTGTTTCCTTGGAGACTGCAGGGAAGCAGAGGAGCGGCACAAACCCGGCGGCGGCACCGCACACAATCAGCACAAACACTGGAAATGTCAAGGGAGGCTAAAAATAGCCCCGCACCGCGGCCACCCCCCCTGCAGCCCCGGGAGCGGGACGCGAGGGACCCGGGCCGTGCCCGCTGTCACCTCCGGGGCTGGCCGGCCACACGGGCTGCAGGCGGGGAGCACGGGACCAGGGGAGCCCTGGGGCTGGAAAAGACCCCTACGGCCATCGAATCCGAGCGTTAGCTGCGGCTGGGGGTGCAGGGGCAGCTCAGCATCCTCCGCCCGCTCCCCAGGTGAGGGCGGCTGGTGGCCGCAGGTTCAGGGCTGCAGCGCCCGGCCTCGGGGGGGTTTGGTGGATTTAGGTGTTCCTGGAGCTGGGTCTTTGCCCAGCAGGATTTCCCCTCGGATTTCCCTCGCCGGTGGCACGGCTGTGCTGAGGGCACAGCGTGGCCGGGCTCCTGGTGTTCCCAAAGCTGTTTATTCCAATGACGCAGCTGGGGTGGGTCAGGGCTTTCTGCCAGCCCTGTGTGGGGCGTGACTGTGACCCCTGTGTGGGGTGTGACTGTGACCCCAGTGCAGGGTGTGACCATAACCCTTGTGTGGGGTGTGACCCGTGTGTGAGCAGTGACCGTGTCCCCTGTGCGGGGTGTCACTGTGACTGTGTCCCCTGTGCGGGGTGTCACTGTGACCGTGCCCCCTGTTCCCCCCACAGCACTACTTCACCGTTAACTTCAACCATGAGAACCAGAAGAGCCTGGAGCTGAGGACGGAGGACGCCAAGGACTGCGACGAGTGGGTGGCAGCCATAGCTCACGCCAGGTGTGCCCTGTGCCCCGCGGGGGGGTCCAGGTGAAGCCGTGCTGAGGGGGGCAGGCTGAGCTGGACACTGCCAGCAGGCACAGCAGGACACTTCTGCCCCCCCGATGCTGAGTGGGGGCTGTGCTCAGTTGTTCCCCTGTCCCCGTTCCCATCCCAGTCCCACGCCACAGGCCGCCCTGGTGGGCTGGCACTGCCTGCCCCAGCCTGCAGCCCGAGGGATTCACCTCAGGCTGAAAGCCCATGGGGAAGGGATGGCAATCCTGGGGAAGGGATGGCAATCCTGGCCAGGACAGGGATTGTCAGGCTCCTGTCTGTGCCCTGGCAGCGCTGGCACAGCCCAGCTGCCACGGAGAGCAGTGAGGAGCCAGCGCAGGGCAGGTGCCT